>NC_137871.1:8860577-8913077 GCF_963924005.1 Protomyctophum bolini | reverse complement strand
CAAAAAATGAAGACAAAAGTGAGGACGCAAATTGTGATTGGCCAGAATGAGATGATGCATGTATGATGATCTATGATGATAAGAAAAGAGCGCCCCTCACTTCACACGGGTGTGATCTTCCATATATTGACCCATCTAGTATAGTGTGCCTCCTGTCTTTCCAGACATATAACAGCTGCTCATCTGTTGCCAACAACCCAAGTTGAACAGGCTCCATTGTTTCCACATTACAACAGTCAGACTCATCACACTGCAGTACGTCATGAGGTGCTTTGTTTGGGTTGCTCCGGCAAGCCCTGTAATCTTAATACTGTAGAAATCCCATATAATACACAACCTGCTATTGTGTGAACCCAGCTTACTTAGCGGGAGAGTGGGGTTCGATCCCAGCTCGGTGCACGAATTGTTTATTTTTTGTGTGCATGTTTTAAGAGCATCTTATAAGATAATCTTATTTCTTTTCAACCAATAGTCAAACTACTCTATTATTATAATCCTGGCACAGTAGCACAAGTTGAAGTTGTTACCTAATTTAAATGTCATTAAAAAAACAAAAATACATCGCATGGATGCACCTGGGACGTATCCTCAGTGATGTATCCCAAGGTCAACGGGGTTTCGGGTCTCCCAACATCATACCCCTCACTCAGGTGACCCAGCCGGGGTGATCAAGTCTCAATTTACGTCCCAGAGCTACCCTCGATCAGTCCCATTAGGGAAAAACCAGGGCCACACAATCCGTTCCTCCTGAACTACTCTGCCGGGACTGGGAGGTACCGTTCTGGAGAGTGGAAGGACTAGGAGACACAACCTCTGATTCAACAGATGTTTAGTTTTCCACTCTTTAGTTTATTATACCTTGTTTACATGGACAGAATGCTATTTGCACAATTTAGGAAGAGCAGACATTATTCTAGATGTGACATGCTATTTGATGTTACAATGTAAACAACACATCTTAAAGTGATTCAGCTGAATGTTAAACATTGTGTACTGTCTGTGTCCTTACATTCCACAGCTGTGACATTTTTATGAAGAAAAACTAGTATCTGAAAACAAGGCACATTTACATGTTGCTGTACATAAATCATCTACAAGCAAACCCTATAGTGCAAGGCTTGGAAGTCCAATGTAGTCATCATCATCATCATTCTTCGACCGCGGTCGAGATCATGGATTTCACAATGCCATGCCAGACTTCCCGGTTCTTCATTGCCATCCTCAGTTCCTGCTCACTGATGCATGTGTCCCTATAGCAATGACATCAGGAAACGACAGTTTTCTACCTCCGGTCTGCTTTGAGGCAGGACTCCAGAGAAGAAGGGAAGATATATACCTCATTGTCAGCTCTGTTAGCAGTGGCCGGCAAACTGTGTTCTCCTGGATCGGACTAGTGAAGAAACACGGGGAAGGTTGCCGTATATTAGATTAGTCGATGGGTGGCTCTTCCGAGACAGATTGTGCGCTCTCATTAGAAGGCGCGTGCGTGTAAGTGCCATCCAACCGTTTCATCCGTTTCATCCAACCGATGTTGCTTTGTACCTGGGAGTGGGAGGAGTGTGATTTCGCTCGTCTCATGCTGCTTCCATTACGTTACTCCATTATCTATTTCAGCCCCTTTTTTTATTCTGACCTCGTTGATGGTGAGAGGCCACGGAACAGTATTTCAGACTACGAGTAATAAGTATAGGCTGAATAAATCCCATTATGGCGGCAGAAGTAGTGGGGAAAGGGGGAGTGTGCGCTGGGCAAAGCAACTTCTTTTGAAGCTCGAATGGAAGTGGAATACCGCTGCCTGTGTTAATTTGGCATTAGTGCCTGATTGAAACTTTGCCGTGTTGCCAGTGGTGAGCACCAGAAACAAGGGTGCACTGCAGATCTACAAGCTCACTTTAGTCTTTTGTGATGCCCACCAACCATATACATAACCAAGTATATCTCAGCCTTTTTGTATCAGGCGATATTCCCCTGCTCCTCATGAGGCCAGGCCTGGGTGTTCATTACAGAGTGAGAGCTTTAATCAGACAGGAGAGAGAGGAGGAGTCATCTTTCTTGTCACATGCAGCAGTGCACTTCACTGGTCCCCAACAGAAGAGATTTTCCATTTATCTGATTTCAGCATGCGCCTTTTTCTCTTTTGTCCTGCACCCTTCTTTGGTCCATCACCCCCACTCCTCAGCTTTACCCCCTCCCCCCCACTCTCTTCCTCTTCCCCCCCCCCCCCTGTTCCCCCACGGGTGTAGTTGAAGGTCACTCAGCTCTGGCTCATTTTCAGAGAGGAGAGAGAGGGCGAGATTGAATAAAGTTGGAGGAAATGAACGGGAGAGAGGAGGGGAGAGAGAGCGAGAGAGAGCGGGCGCGTTGTCGCAAGTAAAGACCTATTGTCCCCAACTTTTACTCTGCAGTCATCACTTTTCCTCTAGGCGTGATTTGGGAAGTTTAGAAGGGCATGTCTCTAGATGCTCTGGGCATGGTCTAGTGGACCCCCCCCCCACACACACACACACACACACACACACACATCAGGCCAGTCTCTCGTCACCTCATGGAGATCATCATGTTCACAGACGCTCCGTGTCATATTCAAGTTGTGAGCCGTCACCGTCTATGGTGATTTTTGTCGTTATCCATCACTCACAACCCTTTGTAAGTGCAACACCGACGCTCCTACAACACTGCTGCCAATCGTTATTGCAGTGCTGCTTTGTCTTTACCAGACTGTGGCACAATCAATCAATCAATCAATATACACGTGCACACACGGTCTCTGCCTCTCTCCTCCGGTTGTCATCCAATCTTTACAGTTCTTCCTGAGGTTCAACCTCTTCCGTTATGCCGCAGCCCCGCACGTGATTACTCATGTGTAAAAAGCACAACGACGTCGTCAACACATTGAGGAGAACTTAATGGAGTCGAAAATGTGGAATCTTTTGTTGTGATCCAATCAATTTAATTCCGCTGCTTCTTGTTGTGTCTTCACCAAAACTCTAAACGGGGGGAAAAAACCATCCCGAAGACGAGCATGCATGTTCAGCTGACGCTGCTTGTGGAAGCAGAGCTGTCGGGTTTTTCGCCAGTTCTGGCCGTTATGCAATCCATCCAATCGATTTAAAGAAAATAGCAGACCTACAAGCTCGTAGCGCGCCACTCGGTGGTGCGCTATGAGCTTGTAGATCTGCTATTTTTCAATAGCTAAGGCATGACATAATGCTAACACCAAAAGGGGTTCCCGACCAAAATGGGTTAAACATGCTGTGTTGTTAATGTGATGTTGAATGGGGTGTAAACGCAGGCCATAATGTAATAATTGTCTTATCAGCTTTATCTGTTGCTTCTTATCATATGCTCTATGATGCACTGCATGGTGAATCGGCTCTCAACATGGATTTTTATCAATATGTAACTAAGAAGAATCTTCCACGTACCTAGTTTTGAGAAAGTGAACTAGCTGTGTTCATTTTTTTTAGTACCCTTGACGGAAGTTTTCTAGTGCAACAAAAATGTATAGCGAGGGATATTCTGAAAGAAACTGTATAGGCTACCATGAGCCTTTTTTAGAACCATATTTTATCATCATAGTGAAGCAATCGCCATGCAATCGGCTTAGCGAGTATAGCGACTATACTGGAAACAAATAAAATAGTTGCTGAGAAATTATTCACTGGATTTAAAGAAAAGTAATAACTTCCATTGTGAAAATCACACCCGTGTGAACAGAGTGGTGCAACTCCCCCCCTCGTCATCTCTCTCTCTCTCTCTCTCTCTCTCTCTCATTAGCAGGCAACAGTGCAGCACTGTCTCTCTGTTTCTGGCACAACAGCGCCCCTACTGGTACTCATACTGGTGCTCGTTAACGTCACATCTTAACAGCAGTCGGAGGCAAACGGGAACCAACAAGAAATAACGTGATCAATGCCCCCTCTTTCTTTCAGTAAATTAAACTGACGCACAAACTTGGACACATCATCAGTGTTGAATCGTTTCAGGTGTTTCGGGTCTTGCAACATACACCTTACCTCCAGGTAACCCAACCAATGCTGACCGTGGACCTCTGGTTCTCCCCCCCAGGGGGTGGTGCTGCTGTAAGCTTAGCGGTGTGGTGGTTAGCCTATAGTGCAGGTTGAGAGGCGTCCTCGTGTCGAAAATAAGTTTGCCCTGGACAAACTGTTCTTTCCTTTCTCCGGTGCCGTGTCGTGATGTGAAAGACCCAACACCTTCCAGACAACGAAGGACACAGAGAGAATAGATGTTGAATTCTTGTCAGCCTTGTAAGGGCAAAAATACATAGCAAATGTTTCACACAAAGCCTCTTGACTGCAGGTGGAGCGAGATCAATTCGTGGCGGTGACGACTCGCCACGACCTATTTTTTTACGCCATGACGTATTCTTCATTATCCGCCATGGCAGAACAAAATCCGCCGTGGCGAGTACAGAATCCGCCGTGGCGACGACTCGCCACGACCTATTTTTTTACGCCATGACGTATTCTTCATTATCCGCCATGGCAGAACAGAATCCGTGGCGAGTACAGAATCCGCCATTGTTTTTTTTTTTTTTGCGTGCCGTGGTGCAGGTTTTATTGTCCTAGTATTACTATTCTCGGAATTATTTCATCCTCTTGTAGCGTAACGGTTAGCGCTCTCGCCCCTATAGTCAAGGCACTGTGCCGGGCCAGGTTCGATTCTTGCAAAAAACAAACTTTTTTTTTTTAAAGTTATTTTTTTACCCGTACATACAGTGTGTGTGCGTGCGTGCGTATACAGTGTGCGTGCGTGTATGCGTGCGTATACAGTGTGTGTGTGCGTGCGTGCGTGCGTGCTTCATCGTATTTATTATTATTACCTGCATATTAATAATAATAATAATAATAATAAATACGATGAAGCACGCACGCACACACACTGTATATGCACGCACGCACACACACTGTATATGCGTGCGTGCGTGCTTCATCGTATTTATTATTATTACCTGCATATTAATAATAATAATAATAATAATAAATACGATGAAGCACGCACGCACACACACACACACACACACACTGTATACGCACGCACGCATACACGCACGCACACTGTATACGCACGCACGCACACACACTGTATGTACGGGTAAAAAAATAACTTTAAAAAAAAAAAGTTTGTTTTTTGCAAGAATCGAACCTGGCCCGGCACAGTGCCTTGACTATAGGGGCGAGAGCGCTAACCGTTACGCTACAAGAGGATGAAATAATTCCGAGAATAGTAATACTAGGACAATAAAACCTGCACCACGGCACGCAAAAAAAAAATAAACAATGGCGGATTCTGTACTCGCCACGGATTCTGTTCTGCCATGGCGGATAATGAAGAATACGTCATGGCGAAAAAAAATAGGTCGTGGCGAGTCGCCGCCAAGGCGGATTCTGTACTCGCCACGGCGGATTTTGTTCTGCCATGGCGGATAATGAAGAATACGTCATGGCGTAAAAAAATAGGTCGTGGCGAGTCGACACCGCCACGAATTGATCTCGCTGTCTCTCCTTGACTGAGTCAAAAACAAACAAGTAAGGCAAAAAAGTGTAAATCCGCACCGGCCTTCAGCCCATGTCTCAGCCTCTCGGCGCTACTGATTTTCAACCCTCCCTGCAAGTTTTTACTGCAGTCTGTGTGTAGCTCACGGAAAAGAAATGGTTTTTAGCTGCCAATCCTTCTCCACACCGGGTCGTCGTCGTCTCTCTGGCCGTCCTCTGGCTCTCCACATGTCACCGCACACTTTGTGGTCGTCACCCAATCTGTTTTGGGTGACGAATGGGTAAAAAAAAAAAGCTCACAACACGTCGTGACTCGTGATGCGCCGCGCTGTCCGCTCGTAGCTAGGGCTGTCACGGTTTTGACGCTTGATTGTCAAACAAATACCAGTGATTGCAATTAACGTATTTTTGGCATTCTTTTAGGCATCATAATCAAAAATTGTACAGGGCACATAACTTCAATATACAAAGAAATTACTGAAACATTTAATAGTTTTATACAAAATAAAAAATAAAAACAGCCGTGACATATTTTAAGCTTTTTATGTAGTATGTCGTTGTTTTTTTTGTGATATGGTCTACTTGTAGTAAGTCATAGAGTGGTATGATGGGTCTTGGCGTTCTGGGAGTCGGGAAGAATTCTGCTCTTAATTGTTACACTGAAGTTTTGCTTCCAAAAATGGTAAAAAAAAAACACAGTTTTGCATGCTCCAAAGGTCACACAGGTCACCATGAGTGGATTTGAGCAGTGGTGAGAGGTATCTCAGATAAGAGTGCGAGTTTGTTTTTCATGTTCAGGGTCATTTCAGTAAATGAATAACCCTAACCTTAAAACCTAGTTAGAAATTAATTAAATTGCTGCATTTATAAGTATAAGTTCAATTAATTAATGTGCTATTGATTACAGAGCTGAGTGCATCTGTGATTTGGGAATCGGAGGTTTCTCAGTTCGATCCCAATACCTCCAGTCGGGACTCGTGGCCTTGACGTCTAGAGTTGTGCTTGAAGTTGATTAGGATACTGACTGAACCCCTAACTGCTCCAGACGCCTGGTGTTGGCTGTCCCCACCCCGTCTGTGTGTGAACGGGTGAACTTGAGGCTTATATATATCGCATAAACGCTGAGCGTGGTCTAGAAAAGCGCTGTATAAATGCAGGCTGTTCATTCTGTACTGGGCTTGCAGTTTGTAGCTGAGGGTATGTTTATTAATCAGCTGTACTGAGACTATAAGACCCGGGCTGGAAGCGATAAAACTCCCAACATCAGAGCAGATTAAATGAACAAGGTAATGAACGTAATGAATTAGTGCGTCTCACGCTGCAGAGTTTAATTAACCTCGCCTCCTGCCCAGCCCCTTTCCAATCAAACACCTTCCTTTCTATTCGGGCCCAACCTGCAAGCCTGCCAGGGCAATTTATCCAGCGTGCTTGAGTCCCCGGGGCAATTAATCCTGCCTACTGCCCCCAAGGCCATCTCCTATGGCTGTGTCCTTTATCTGCATGTCTCTGCTATGCTTCCGTGCGCACAGTTGTTCTCCTGGCAAACTCTCCCTCCCTCCTTCCCTCTCTCTCCCCCTATGTCTCCTTATCTCTTCCCACCCACCCTCCCCTCTGTCTGTCTGTCTGTCTGTCTGTCTGTCTGTCTGTCTGTCCGTCCGTCCGTTCCCATTTCATTCTCTCTTGTGCTCGAGTCTCTTGATGCAGAAACACCTGCGGCCAGCCAGGCTGAGCAAAAAAGAAAACGCATCCACACTGTCAGCACTCCTCCCAAAACATTAATATATGTGCACATTATTCACTCACATCTGATACACTCGTGAGATTGCGCTCTCTTCTCGTCAGTCAAACGAGCCTTTTCATTGTTCAAATATTGATCACGCAGGAGGAACTCTCTCCACCTCTCGGCCGACTTTCATCCTCTCACGTCCACCCCTGTCTCTCCCTCTCCCATGCACACATTAGGTTGCCTCCCTGGCTGCACACATCTCCTCTCCTCTCCTCTCTACTCTCTTTTCCTTTTCTGCCAGTACTATATCTTGTTAAAAAGAGTTGGTGAAGCTGAAAGGCCAATCACATTTACATGGAGAAATGGACAGAAAAAAAAAAGAGAAAGAGAATATGGTGGTAGGGTCAAAAACCCAATGGACACCTCTCACATTTTTAATTGCAAATGCCTAATTGCCTCCCTTAACCCATTTTGGGGCGGGAACCCGTTTTGGTGTTAGCATTATGTTATGCTTTAGTTATTGAAAAATAGCAGATCTACAAGCTCATAGCGCGCCACCGAGTGGCGCGCTACGAGCTTGTAGGTCTGCTTATTTTTGAAGAATCGTGAAAAGTGTTTGAGAACGACTGACATAGAAAAACATAGCTTTTTCAAGGAAAACAGTCAGGATTTACAAGACATTTGCAGAATCGTTCCCAGGTCCAAACGGGTTAACTATAAGTAATTGCGCTCCATCCACTGTGCAGATCTCAAATGGATCGCACAGCAATTAACTTAACCAGTGCTGCCATTGGTGACTTGATGGCTGCAATATCTCTGTAGATTAGCAGTTAATCCCGCTGCCCAGGATCTCAGAAAGCCTTTGAAGATATGGGAGCTGAATGTCCTCGTCTGGCGGCCGGAGTGGAGCCCCCCCCCCCCCCTCGCCACGGGGTGATAGGCCGCAGCCATTTTGTACTGGAGAGCAGGCGACTCTAACCCGTTCTGACCTGAGATCAGATTCTAAAAATGTCTTCTACATCCTGACAGTTTTCCATTCTGACCTGAGATCAGATTTTAGAAATGTCTTCTACACGCTGACAGTTTTCTGAAAAAGCTACGTTTCTGTGTCAGTCGTTTCTGTGTCAGTCGCAGACCTACAAGCTCGTAGCACGCCACTCGTTGGCGCGCTATGAGCTTGTAGATCTGCTATTTTTCAACAGCTAAAGCATAGCGTAACGCTAACACCAAAAGGGGTTCCCCGCCCAAGATGGGCTAATCAGACATGGTGAGCAGAGAGGATTTAGCCGCGGCATGCTCGCTCGGACTAGAGGATGATTAGATGCTCAGATGGAGGGAGTGGGGTTAGGCCGATCTGGCCACCAGGGCATAAACGTTAGTGTCGCACTTGTCTCTGTGATAAATGTCACATAAATGTCACAACAGTCTCAACTGAACCTCGCTTCCTATGGCACCCCCATGCCCCGCTGCCAGTTTTAAAGACCCTCATCACACGTACCAACACCACGGTTCAATCCCGATAATTACTGCAGTTTAGACTTTAAATCGCCCCCGGTGGGGTGAAAGAAAAATTAAACTTGCTCACACTGTCATCTTCTATAACACTTCCCATGGCCGAACCCTTTGTGTGGTCATCTTAATTATAATATACCTGTCTTATGCTCATAGTTTTGTGTGTGTGTGTGTGTGTGTGTGTGTGTGTGTGTGTGTGTTGTTAACTCGTATCCTCATGTTCACTATTCCCCTTGTGGGGCCATTGTCTGACCAAGCTCCATCGCGTACCAGGCGGAATATGTTCTCTGTATATTTCTCGCACCATACAGTATATGCCCGAGGGGACGTCCCTGAAGCACATCGCCTTTGACTATCTTTAGCACAGTTGCTGCTCTTTCTGCATAATGTTTGGCTATCCATCCATGCTTTAAAAGCACCTTTTTTTTTAAGGTTGTGTGTCCATGCTGGTCAGGGAGGCCCTTTTCCTCATGGCGATGGTTTGGTGGTCTTCTACAAGCCCGGGGAGAGGGGGGGGTCTGACAGAGAGGCAACGAAAGAGAGCAGAATAATGTGAGGGAGTCCTGGAGGCTTCTTGCTTTGACTCGTGCCCAACATCAGAGCCTTTTATATTAATCCATATTTAATTAGAATCTCTACCCGCACTCTCTTGTTTATCCAAGCTGTGTTGTTTTATGCGTTACAAGAATGTGTGTGTGTGGGGGGGGGTACTATACTACAGTGGTGCGGTACTGTGTTTGACATGGGATTACTATTAATAAGCAGGGGGAAGGTGGTGGAAGAGGAGAGAGAGAGGGCCCTCCGGGGACGCGGTGGGTTTTCATTTCATTAATGGGATGTATTGTAATTCTAATGCAACACGTCGGTGGCCCAAACAGTATCTGCCTGCAACACACAGTGACGCGCGAGACCATCAGACGTCCATCAGACTGAGTTAGTGTGTACAGTAGAGAGAGCAACGAGGCCGGCGGTGTCGGCGTCTCCCTCTCCCCGGGGGGGCCTAATGAACTGAGTTTGTCGAGATGAAGGTGTACGCCGATCATCAGCATGCATCGGGTGTGTTTTGAGGCTTTTAGTGGCGATGATGATGTCGGGACATCGGGAGGCGTTTTCCGCTCCGTTATGTTCAAATAAGCGTCCTCCTCCTCCTCCGTTTGTGTCATTGAAGAATGTCTGGGGATGAATGAGTTTTCATCAGGTCCATTATTAGAATCCGGAGGCAGTGCATTACTCTGCAGGCGCCGCGCCATGGAGCAATAGAAGCTGGTGACTCCATTAAACTGTGTATAAAAAAAAAAAAAACCTTTTTTCCCATTCCTAAAATGAACATTTCAATCAGTGTGTGTTGCCCTTTGGGGGGGAAATGGCGGGCGAAAGTCGGTATAAATTTACGTAGCCGTAATTAGATTCCTTTAGCAGCTCATTGCCGGCTGATTCCAAGTCAGCAGAGGAATGGCGAGGTGGAGAGAGAGGCGTTGGCTGGGTGTTGACTTAATGTCACCCATCCATTCTGCCTTTCGCTCTGGTTGGCCTGGCAGGGACTGGGAAAGGGAGACTCATTTATCACGGGGTCTCTGGGGCTCTGGGCACCAACATGCACTCTGTCATAACTCGCCTAGTGTGCCTCGCCTGACGGACACACGCAGTCACACGCATACGCAGAATCTACATTTTGGAATTGTGAATGACCACACACACGCGCACACACACACACACACACACACACACACACACACACACACACACACACACACACACACACACACTACACATTGTGGAATAGTAATGGACCACAGACACCCAGCCTAGACCATGCCGGCATGAATATAATGGGAAAAGGAATAATTGGAAGTTGGAACAGCCCATTAAAAATAAATTGTATCATCACATAATTGTCTCCACCAGGCCGAAGGCACGGGGAGAGAGTATGTTTTGCACTCCGTCTGTTCGTGTGTGTGTGTGTGTGTGTGTGTGTGTGTGTGTGTGTGTGCGTGTGTCCGTCCGTCCTTCCTTCCTTCCGTCCGTTCGTTACCAGCTAATCAACGGCCTGTTATAGCGCCGCCATGAGGCCGATTTGGAAAATAATGAGTGGCACGTCGTCCTCGGCCTAGTGGAAATGTGTGTGTATAATTTCACGGAAATTGCACACTGTGTTTGTGATTTGTGGCATTTTGTTCGAAACGGACCAATCATGTGAGCTTTAGAAGCCAATCTTAGCCAATCAGGATGGAAGATGGGGAAATAGTGCAGATCCGTGTTGATCACATGACTATGGAGATAGTGTGTACCGAATTGTGTGATGTATGGATAAAATGTGTACGAGTAATCTGCATAAATGTGTTTCGCCTAAATCGGCCTCATGGTGGCGCTATAACAGGCCGTTGAGGAATATTCGGGGCAGAGGTTCGTCGTTGGCATGTTTGGCATGGATCGGGATTGCTGCGCCAATCTTGTAATCAAGCTTGATGTTACTGTGACCACTGTTGCCATTAAGATGTTTAAGGCCCATGGTACTGTAGCCAACATTTCTGGATGTGGTCACAAGATTAAATATCAGCCCAAGATTGAACAGAACGATTATTTTAATGGTCCAGTGAGAACCACGTAAACTTCAAAACGGATTTAAAAAAAAATGAAATTAACAGTTAAAAGTTGCACCATCCGTCACTGTCTGAACGAAATGGGCTCCATGGTAGACAGAGAAGGGAAAGACACACAAAAGAAAGCCTGACTGGACTTCACAAATTGCATGCTGACAAGCCACAGTCCTTCTGGCAGAATGAACGTGGAGTCGATGGGATCTGTCCACAGTACAAAGTCCAAATTAAGCTCTCGAAGAAAACAAACTCCATGCCCACTGTGAAACCTGGATCAGTGTCAGTGGTGATTTGGAGCAACTTTGCTGGGTGCCCCAGCCTTTACACCTGCGCAGGGCATAATGATGAAATCTGAAATTGTACAGCCCAGAAAGTCTTAACCCATTTTTGACCTGAGATCAGATTCTATAAATGTCTTCTACATCCTGACAGTTTTATGAAAAAGCTATGTTTCTATGTCAGTCGTTCATCGATTTTTCAAAAAATAGATAAAGCATAACCTAATGCTAACACCAAAAGGGATTCCCGACCCAGAATGGGTTTTAAGGTCCTTTCAGCATTTCAAAACATGCTGACCCAAAATAGACATAAAAAAAAGCAGCATGAGAAGAAAACATTGGACCAGTGTGGTGATCGGAATCCCTTTGAAAATCTTCGGGAAGAGCTGAAACTTGCAGTTTCCTGTCAGTTTCAATTTAATTGTGAGAAAATGTAGTTTTCACAGCATGGCATGGTAGGAGGCGAGTGAAATGGGTCTGGCTGTCATCACACAAACTGTTGGACTGGGCAGTAACAGTTTTATTGTCTACACTGCCATGGAACTATACCTCCTTGTGTTTTCTGGCCCACATACTGTATGTTTCATATTGTGAAATAATACTTAAAAAGGACCACGTCACCTCTTTTCAACCCATCTTCATAATAATTGGTTCTCTCACTAATGATCATCATGAAGTAGTGTTTTCCTACTCGGTCTGTGTCTCTCATAGGAAGGCTTTGGGGCAGTTAAAAAACCTCGCCCACCAGTGACATCATCGATGGGGAATCCAAGCTAATAGAAACTGCAGCCTTTCTGCTTCTGGAAAGTTGCAATGCGAAAATGGAAGCCATCGTTCTAATAAAAAACATATATTGTTTTTAAAAAAACAGCCCTCCTGTTAGATGTTAGGTCGAAAAGTGGTCCTCTAACATTTTTAATGTTACGTAAACCAGTATCGTCATATGTCATAGACATCCACATGGGGAAGGCATGCCATAATTAGACTTTTTTTTTTTTTTTTTTTAATATGGTAAGGTAACAAAATGGACTACCGGTATTCTGAAGTGGCCTGCTTTTGAGTCCTCATCTGAATCCCCATTGAACATTTGAGGCTATACACATTCTATCCAGGCACGGCCAGAGAGAGAGAGAGAACATGCCTGCAATTCCGTATAGTGCAATTATAAAACCCTGCATAAACAGCCATAGTCCTAGTGCATCATTATGGTACATAACACACCATCAGCCATGCTGTGGGGCAGCAGCGTGTGTGTGCTCCTCGTTAGACCACTTCTCCAAGGCTGCCTCCAATGACTGACTGACGGCAGCCCAGTCGTTACTACGCAAGCCTTGCAGTTTTTGCCATGAGTGACATGTGGATGAAGACCTTTTAAAAGCATTCAGCCCTGTCTTTAACCCATTTAGGCCTGACGTCGAAATAAAAAAAACGTTATTCCGAAAGAATATATATTCAAAGATTTGTGCCGCATTTTTGAGTGGTGCAACCACTCCAAGGAACAGTCATCAATGTCCGCGTTCACCTACCTGTGTGTTGTTCACCTATGTGACTTTAATGAGCACCAGTATGACTAGTAGTACCAGTAGGGAGCGCTGTCGTGCCAGAAACAGAATGAGAGAGAGTGCTGCACTGTTGCCTGCTAATGAGAGAGAGAGAGAGGGAGAGAGAGAGAGAGAGAGGGAGGGTGGGAGGGGGGTAGTTGCACCACTCAGTTCACACGGGTTTGATTTTCAAAAATAGCAGACCTACAAGCTCGTAGCGCGCCACTCGGTGGCGCGCTACGAGCTTGTAGATCTGCTATTTTTCAATAGCTAAAGTATAACATAATGCTTAGTTAAAACACCAAAAGGGGTTCCCGTCCACAATGGGTTGAGCCCGATTTATACTCATTCTATATCCTACTTATACTCATTTTACGGCCTATTTATTCTCCGTCGCGCACCAAAAAACTGTTTATATACAATTATACATGCAAGCGCACAACGCGTTGCAGATGTCATGGGTTCTATTTCTTCTATGTAAATTAAGCATCATTCTCCCTCTGCTTTTCTCTCCTCTCCTTACTCGTCGCTTCATTCAACCCTCTCTCCACATTCAGAAAGGGATTCCCATTAGCCAATTTTGCAAGGACTTCAACGAGAAGACCAAGGACCTCAAGGAAGGGATTCCTCTTCCGATCAGGATCCAAGTAAAGGTAAAGCACGTCTCTGACACCACCTCCAATGCATTCATCAACTCTTTTTTTTATACCCACAATGTTCTGGTAAACGCTAGTGGCTGCATAACATTTCCAAAAGCACTTCCATTATTCATACTCGTACCACCCGAAGTAAGCCTCCTCCATTTGCATTCATTAATGAAACCGTACCCCAGAGGAACGGGAGAGTCAGAGAGCATTTACGTGAACAGCAGAACCAACGGCAGCATACAGTAAAAAGCTGGGCTTTTTCCCATACACCTTGTTAATGGTCCCCTCTTTTCTTGCTTTTTCCTTTTGTACCGTTTAACTTAATTCCATGTGATCATCATCATCACATCAAAGCCTTGATCCAAATCAGCGTCTGAAATATATTTAGAGTAGAGTAGCCTGATTCCTTTTTATAGGGTCTATACAGAGTTTTGTTTTGAGATGCAATATGCAGTAGGAGAGTGCTGAGCCTTCACACCTGCTGCTTCTGTCACATCGGTGCCATCTGCTGGTGGAAAGTGGTCAAAAGAAACAAATGTAGCTGCAAGCATCCATCCAGGCCCAGTTTGCTTTATGTCAGCACATATGATACATCATAATTAGTTTATGACCACATGACATTTCTATAGGGGTATGAAACCAAACATCTTAGCATGATACAGTATAGGACAACTAAAGCAGGGCGCACTGCAGCGATATATTACTGTATATTCTATGCTTGTCTGCACAACAAAGGTGGCATTCATCCCCCATGATGTTACACTGCGATTAAGACTAATCTTGCTGCGTATTGTCAGAAAGGTGTGCTTAGTTTTGGCTCGTTTGGTGGAAGGCTCATTCCAATTCTGGTGTGCATCAAACAATCCCGGTATAGTTCGACAAGAAATGGGGGTTTCGCTTCCAAGCGGACCTGACTTCGATTCACTGCAGGTGTGAATGCAATCTGCATCAAATAAAGGCGCGATGTGGCGGATGAATGAGAAGTAAACACAGCTGGAGATATGGACATGCATATTTTACGCAGCGCAAAGATGTGCAGTCAGCATGGGTCGTCGTGGTCGAACGAGGAGACTGAAACCCTCATCTAAATATGGTCAGACGAGTACATTAATCAATTGAACATAAATCGATCAAACAAGTAAAAACACTGCAGTGTACAGAATAGTCTGTCTGTCTGTGTGTGAACATGGAGCGCTGTCACCGTGTGTGTGTGGTCACTCATCTCGTTTAAATATAAATACTTCAAAATGAAAGAAACATGTTTAGCTTGATCTGTAGTTACATGGCATATTATCATCATCATACTATAGTCATACTATAATTCTGACAATGTCTGAATGTGTGTCTAAATGTGTGTCACTGTAACTTCCGTAGCTCCTCACTGCCTGCACAAATCGCTCCCACTTTTCACACAGGCATTGACCATAATAACATGGAGGTCTTAACGAAGCCCTTTTTCCAATTTAACAAATTATAAATTAATAATTAATGTATTAGTGAATTGATAATGCGAAAACGCATCCAGGCCACAACGGGTAAGGGCTAGTGCATAATCATTTTCCCTACAAGGATCAAGTTTTCATTAACAATAACAACGCTTAAATTTCCCATAACTGATGAGCAAAATATTGTATCTGTTAAACAACAGACTGTATCAACAGTCCAGCCTGTAACAACACGTACAGACACACACACACACACGCGCATGAGGGGAGTGCATTTTATCTATATTGTACAGCCATGCTGTGAAGTGAAGTGATGTGATGCATGCAAGTATCTTCATTAAAGTAAGTTAGAGACACCTTTTAATTCACCTTGCGCATGAATCATAGATCAATAATTATTTCCGCCATGCTCCATGAGGATAACTATACAGGAAAAACAGGAGAAGGGGGCACACCAGTATTGCTTGAGGTCCTGCTGACCTTGGGACTGATGTCTAAAAGGGAAGCCGTACAGTCATAACCACGAGATGGGGTGAAAACTATAATATCACAATATGTTTTCAAGCAGTATCACGAATCGATACACGATATTATCACTATTTATTTCATGCGGTTTTTATGGTTATTTTTCAAGTTTCTTAACCGAATTCCCCGCCCAAAATACGTAGCCTCCGTTATTTGTCGGGAAGCGACGCTGCCAAAATGCGTAGCCTACGTTTATTCAGTTGTATAAATGTGTTTAATCCGATCTAGTGGAAAGGCTACTCACATTATCTTCGGATGGCTATCTGTTGTTCGCTTAGGCAGTGGACTGCGCCATCTTTGATTGTGCACCCTCGTGTGTGTGTGCACGCGCACGCATGCTTTCAGTCGCTTTAGTCTCCAAATGCCCCTCCCAGGCGGAATTTCTGGTCAAAACAATGCTTATTGCGCGGAGCCTGGCGGTCACAGTAATGGCACCGGCGGCCAGTACTGATTACGGTCCATGCAGACAATAACATCCGGTCAGGAGTCAACACACACCATTAGGCTGACACAACATCCGGTCACGGGGCCATTTTATCCTGGCATGTTATTAATTAATCCCGGCGGAAATTGTGTTAACAGTACAACCACCTACGAGCCAAGGTAACAGAAACTAAAATAAATGGGACTAAAGGTATCCTTCCTCCAAGTTGTACTGCGTGTCAAAGTAAATTGCAGACTTGAAAAGAAAATAATCCAAGCCACTCTGTCTTTGGTGAAAAATGAAATCGTTTATTTGATGATGATGAGCAAGGCAAATAAATAACGCAGAAGAAAGGTCTTCGTCAGGGTCTATCTAGAGAGAGGATAGACCCTGGCATCAAATAAACTATTTAATTTTTCACCAAAGACTGAGTGCCTTGGATTATTTTCTTTTCAAGTCTGCAATTTACACGTTGACAAACAGTACAACTTGGAGGAAGGATACCTTTAGTCTATATGGTTTTACCTGTATCACCAAAGAGCACCCATCTAAGAGCCACTAACAGATCCCTGCAGCGCTTCCATTCCTCTATTTAGAAATAGGACTAATTTAGTTTGTTTATTGATTTAAAAAAATCAATACAGCTGTTGAGCACAATGAGCATACAGTAGGCTACAACTTGGTCAACAAGGTGACTTATTTGGCTGAAAAGGTTTGGGCTGAAGCCCACCTTATGACTAAAAATAACAGACCGTTTGGACCAAAAACACTTGATTAATGTTGGCGAACGAAACCGTCGTTCAACGTGATGAATGTATAGAACTGCAAATCACAGAATGAATGTGCATTCACTGTCATTCATCTGGACGATATTTACCACCATAAATCACCCACCCCTAACCACGTGCACGTATTAATTGCTGTTTAAGCTTATACAGTACATGTGCTCACTTAATCAAATCAGCTCACCACCTGCTATGGGTCTCATCCCTGTTAACGAGGGGGCGACTGTGATTGGCTATTGTGGATCTATGTGTATGTCTATGTGGCTACCCATTATCAGCAGATGCCGGAAGAAGGTCTTTGACCGAAACGTTGCCTAAATAAAGTTCGTATTGCAAGTGTGCAAAATGTGCATTTTTCTGAGTACATTGAGCCCTGCCTATGCACCCGTCTCAGAGCACACAGGTGTGCATAAGACTTTGTTGCCTATGGACTGAGGCTTTTAAAAAAACGCATTCTAAATCCTGACCTAAGTTTTCTGGAAAAACTTCAAATATTTATATAGCAGTCCCGTCCAGAAGGTTAGGGTTACAAAAAGGGGTTCCCGCCTTTAATGGGTTAAGGACAAAACTGAATAGCCTAGAACTGATGACAGCAAACCACAAAAAGGATGTAGCACTATGAAAATTGCAAAAACAAAAAAAAATGTAAGACGCTACAAAGGTGATTTCCATGGTCAAACTCCTGAATGAGAGAAGGCCAGATTATTTTGGAACCTGATGAGGGTCTATTATTGACCTATACATGTTGCAATTCAATACATCATCTGTTTTGGGACGTGGTGCATTCAGATTGAGAATATATCTTTGTAAAAAATGTTCAAAAACATAAAGGACAGGAATAGAGGGGGAATAGGCTTGAAAGGGGAACTACAACAGTTAGGAAGTCAGTTAACTTAGCTCCATACTCTGTTTAAAGTGCTCTAAACAAACATGTAAAAGAAAAGTCCACAGACCTGGCTGCCATGATGTCATTTCAAAAGCCAGACGTTGGAGGGGATAGCGACCCTCAAAAATGGGAGCTCATGCCTTTGCTCCTTTGTAGTTCACACCCTGCCCACCTCTCTGTTACTCTCTCTCTCTCTCTCTCTCTCTCTCTCTCTCTCTCTCTCACTCACTCTCACTTATCTTGCTGATACTCTAGTAGTTGCTAGTACTACTACAATGTTACAAAATGTCTTGAAACTCATTGCTCTTCATATGACCACCGCACTCTGACTATAGGTGCGTCACCCGTTCAAAACATATCAAAATAAAGGGTAGTGGGTCGCACAAACCAAAGACTGCAGTTCAAATATAGTTTATTTCATATTTGAAAAATAGACAAACGTTTCGGCTATCCAGCCTTCATCAGTGTGGAGTTGTGACTGAATGTAGATTCCTTTTAAAGGATTGGTGACATGGTGCAGGTGCACAACATCGCCGCTAATCACCTCATCATGATGACCCACCGGGTGTGATGAGGTGATTAGTGGTGATGTTGTGCACCTGCTGCACCATGTCACCAATCCTTTAAAAGGAATCCACCTTCAGTCACACTCCACCTTGAAAGTCATTGCCCCACTACAGCCAGTATCTCAGTTTTGGCAGTGGGTGGCTGCGTGCGTGGGGTGAAAGCCATTCCCAGCGTTTGAAAGGTCGCATGTAAGTCCGATCCCTTGAATCCGATAACAAATCACCTGCCATGGCAGGATCCTTCAAGCCCAACCGGCAGTATCTCTTATAGCCTGCCTTTTTGTGTAAGGTTTTGTTTATGACGGGTAACAAAATGATCTGAGGTATAAGCTCTCTGCTGTCTCCGTCTCTGCCCCCCATGCAGCCTGACAGGACGTACGACCTAAAGATCTGCAAGCCCACCGTCTCTTACTTCCTCAAGCAAGCAGCGGGCATCGAGAAAGGGGCAGGAAGGACAGGTGAGTTGTGTTTCTTCTACGCCCGTGTTCTTTAGCCAGCCTGTAACACACGTGTGTCTCTCGCTCTCTCTGGCCTTCAGGAGACACAGGTTTACTTCTGATTGATGTTATATTCATGAACGGGAGAGCGGAGAGTGGCAGGCAATTACAGACAGTACAGCATGAGAGGATGTGCACTGAGACAAGGGGAGTTATGGATTTTCCGTCTTCCTGCTTCGAGCGATGGCCTCCCACGCCTCGATGGCTGACTTTTTCTGCCTCCACTCGACCACGTGCTCTCAGAATAATGCCTAATTTACACACCATAGCATGACGACGGTTCCCCCTTGACCGCCGAGACCTGTTTCTTTTCTTTCACCCAGCAACATTGTAGTGCGATGGAGGATCGTTTCAGCTCTTTCTATATGTACCGTACTGAATTGATTGATTTGATTTGATTGAATACTTTATTAGTCAGAAATGTCAACCATACGGAGTACAGTCAAACGCTTAGTCTAAAAGGATATCACCGAAAAACAAGTCCTCGCGGTCTTGTTTACAATCAGGTACTGGGTAATTCAATTCATTACCATGACATAAAAAAGAACAAAATTCAAATCATCAGGAAGAAAAAAGGCATGTAAAAAGGTTGGGGAAAATAAGGAAGGTGGTTATAAAGAGGTGGGGGGTAGTCACTTGGCTAAGGGAGGAGCGATCATTTCCTCTCCCTTATACGGTATATCGTCGGTGTCAAGCAGAAACCTTGTATCTTCATAAAACAACTTTTAATGGGTTTTTTTTTTAATATATATAAATATATGAAAGTGTTTTGGACTTAAATACTTAAATACTGGACTTATACTATAGTGGTTGCAAAGGTATTTATTGGTTATTGGAGTCCCGTGGTTGGAGTTCTGGTCTGGTTTTAGTGACAACACCTAAAATGTTTTATTTCTTCATTCTTTCATAAATAGAGAATCTTTCACTCAATAGGAACTGCTCTTGTTGCAAGTTGATGATGTCATATGCCCATATGGTCTACTAGCACTATGGAATGTATATGCTAATAAAAATCACACCCGTGTGAAGTGAGGGGCGCTGTCAATGGGAAGTTTGTGTAAGACGAAAATCTACGCTAATAGCTGAATATTGGAGGGGCCCCTCAAAAAACAACGTAATACTTCCTAAGGTTAATATTAGGGATGGGACGATATTATGGGTACCTCACGATACGATATATAACGCAATATTAGGCCCTCGATAACGATAATATCACATTATTCGATATATTGTATGAAATTTCATCAACTATATATATCACGATATCTGCAACTACAAAATACTTCAAACTGAAAATGCGCTATTTTCGTGCTCGGACACAAGGAGACACACACATAGCTGTCTATAGTGGTTGCACCACTCAAACACTAAATTAATACTCAATAAACTCCCCCTTTGCCTCCGTGTGTGTGTGTGTGTGTGTGTGTGTGTGTGTGTGTGTCGCGTGCGTGCGTGCGTGAAAGTATCTCTAATGCTATTCGGCTTTCCTTTGGCCTTTTGGGGCTTCTCTGATAGTCGGGTGAACTTTGAGTTTCATGTAAAGAAGGTCACCCAGTCTTTTTTTTTATACCACCTACGTAATATCTCTAAAATCAAACCACTCAGGACTTCTCAAGACCTAGAAAATAATTATTCATGCTTTTATTTCTTCCCGCCTCGACTACTGTAATGGACTAGTCTATACTTCCCTCACCGCCTCCTCTATGCATCAATTTACAGTTAATAGAGAAAACACAGCCGCCAGGATTCTTACTAACACTAAAAGGGCCGATTCATACTCCTATTTTACCGCTGTGTCGGCGCTGTAGTGCCGAAAAATGAGCCGAAATCAACTTCAAAACTATTTTAACCACATATAAGGCATCACATGGGCTGGCCCCACTCTACATCTCAGACCTATACTGCTTCCAAAACCTAATGTAAGATCACTCCGGTCTTCAGATAATAAGGGCTTTCTGAAAATTCCTGCGACTAGACTGGTAACTAAGGGCGAGTAGCTGCTCCCACACACTGTGGAATGCCCTCCCTCTTCCTATAAAGAATGCAGAGTCTGACGACTGTTTTAAGAATTTGCCTGAAGACATATTTATTTTGTTTATTTCGTTTTTTCCCCTTGTTGTCCCCACTGTACAGCACTTTGTAACTTTGTTTTGAAAAGTGCTTTATAAATAAAATGCACTTACGGTAACTTACTTCGTTCCTGCGTCTCACCGCTGATGTACGTATGTTATGGCTGAGTCATGGTGACATGAGTGTGATGACGGTTGTTCCATTCCCCGGCTTTGCAATGAAGTGTCCTTGAGCAATAAAGGCACACAAGGTTTCCACCCAACAGCGACGACATCTACAGACGTGTGCGCGCGTGTGTGTGTGTGTGTGTGTGTGTGTGTGTGTGTGTGTGTGTGTGTGCGTGTGTGTGTGTGTGTGCGTGTGTGTGTGCGTGCAGGTCATGAGGTGGCTGGTATCGTGTCGGTGAGGTCGGTGTACGAGATCGCCCAAGTGAAATCTCAGGACGAGTGTTTCCAAAATCGCAACGCATCCCTGGAGTACGTGGTGAAGTGCATCATAGGCTCCGCCCGCTCGCTGGGCATCAAAGTCGTCAATGAGTAAGTCCCTTTCACCCCCCCCCCCCCCCCCCTTTTCTGACCAGTGTCCTTCATTATAATGAATTGCATTTTTATGGCTGTGCTCAAAGCGCTTTACAACGGTTCATTCGTTCACACATTGGGAGGTGAAGCGGCGAACAGTCGACACCCAGCGTCCTCACTTTCACACGCCAGCGGTGTGTGAAAGTCGACACCCGGCGTCCTCTCATTCACACGCCGACGGTGGCGAGCTCACACCGACCGACTCGATGTAGCGTTCAGTGTCTTGCCCAAGGACACTTTGGCATGTGGACGGGAGGAGCCGGGATTCTAACCGCCGACCCAGGGATCATTGGATTGGACGACCTGCTCTATACCTCCTGAGCCACAGCCAAGACTATTTAACAGAACAAAACAGTGACAGTACTTGAGGCTCTCAGGCGACCCATTAAGCCACTTTACTTTATCACCTCCTGGGGAGTGATTCAGTGGGTAATACTTTGTGTGTTGAACACCTTTTTAATCCAGGGTTCCAAAGTGCTTCACAGGAATACAAAGACAGCAAGTAGAAAAATTGAAAAGATTAACTATGAGGCAGAAAAATGTGGGATGGCATAAAAGCTAGAGAACATTTATGATAAAAAAATCACACCCGTGTGAAGTGAGTGGTACAACTCCGTGCGGGGGTCCCCGGTGGGGTCCCCCGGAAGCTCCAGGCCCACTGGAACGTGCCCAGGGTGCCGGCCCGGTTCCGGTGAGCTGCCCCGCGTCCGAAACGGTCCAGAAATGACAGAGTTACCGCGTGGGGGTCCACAGGGGGTCCCTCTACTGTACTGTACTGTACGGTCACACCCAAAATCATCATATATATACAGTTAATATGTGTGTATGTTAGGCTGCGCAACAGTGACACTTGGTGGTGAAAACCAACCAAACACTATTTTCATGCTCGGACACAACCAGCCAGCCAGGGACCCACATAGCTGTCTATAGGAGTGGTTGCACCACTCAAAAATAAAACGGCATAAAACCAACAACAGGATTTATAAATGGACACTGGCTTTAATAATCTTACGACATGGGGGAAGACAAAAAAGCACGTTGACTTTACCTGTGTAATAAACAAGAGGAGAAGTTTGAGGACCTAAAGGGTTCTATCGGTGTTGTTAAAGTGTAATCATTCTGAGATATAGCCTTGAGCCAGTGCTTTACAATGAATTACTGTGCCTGTCAAAAGGTGCAGCGGTTAAAGCACACATGACCTTCAGAACCCTTACCCCACTCGCCCCTGGATGGCCTGAAGACTTCTCTGTGTGTCTGTCAGTCTCTCTCTCTCTCTCTCTCTCTCTCTCTCCCTCAGCTTTCCATGCTGTCTCTCTGAATAAAGAAAATTAATTGTGTGTGGTGGGACGCACTGTCCTCTGTCCTTTTTAAAACAGAATTATAATTCTAAACTTGACTGGAAGCCAAGGAGGAGAGGCCCAACATTGGAGCTAATGGGAAACCTTCGTTTAGTCTTAATTCATTGCGTGCATTTTGGACCAACTGGAGTGGAGTTAACAGCAGCTTGACTGACTGAGGCAAGTAAACCAGACATGTGGTGATAAGGGTTTTCGCAAATTCATGATTAATTTAGTTTTTTGATTTATCCATTCTAATCCTGGTGGGGATTTCTTTTTCAAGGTACTGTAGGTGAGGAAACTGGAGCTGTTGTTCTATTAGTAGGAGTTCTGCCATCTAGTGGCTCTTACTTTAATTGCACTGTGCGCTCCACATAAAATTTTAAAAAAGCAGGCACTATTCGGGCTCTTGATACTGAGCAATATCATTTTTTTACCAGGCTGGGGGCCGAGGTCGAGGTCTTGCCCTGAAAATACATTTTCAGGGTAAGACCCCATTTGAAATGGACGCCTATTGGGGAACCCTGTTATAGGCTAACATATTTCTTGTATATTTATTTAAGTATACATCAGACTTAAGTGGTTAACCACTTCTGTCATATCTCTCCTTTGTTCTCTCCATTTTCCCCTTGCTCTCTGTCTGTCTGTCTGTCTGTCTCTGTCTCTCTCTGTCCTGTCTCTGTCTGTCTCTCTCTCTCTCTGTCTCTGTCTCTGTCTCTCTCTGTCTCTGTCCTGTCTCTGTCTGTCTCTCTCTCTGTCTCTCTCTCTCTGTCTCTGTCTGTCTGTGTCTCTCTCTCTGTCTCTAGCCTGTCAGCTGATGATTACAAAGTGTTTCTGGAACAGAGAGAGGAGACACTTAAAGCTCAAGCGGCGGCTGCGGCGGCCCAAGCGGCAGAGGACAAGAAGAAATAAAGGAGAGACACGCAATGTATTTATATTGAATTACACACACATGCTTGTGATGTACTGTTGTTTATTTGATATGCTATAAAAAAAAAAACCATTTTGTTCATGTAAGACTTTCAGAGTCCTGTGTGGTCTTCTTCCGCTGTAGCGATGAGTTACTTCTGCTGGTCTGGAGTTGATGAAGGCTCATTCACAGCAAATTATCTGGGTTTCACAATGCGTGTGTGATTTAAGGGATCCTTAACCCCATTCTTCTGGCAATAAACTAAGACGGCCTATTGAGCTTTTATTAACAGAATTTATGATTCGATGTACTACACATCCACTTATCATTTAAGCCATTTTGCACGGGAAACCCTTTTGGTGTTTTAAGCATTCTGTTATACTTTAGCTATTGAAAAATAGCAGATCTACAAGCTCATAGCGCGCCACCGAGTGGCGCGATACGAGCTTGTAGGTCTGCTATTTTTGAAAACCGTGAAAATGTGGCACAAATCTTTGAATATATATTTCAGAGCGAACATTTTTAATTAAAATATTGGCTTCTGGGGGGTCCCTGGAACTACATATTTTGAGATGGGGGTCCGTGGCCCAATAGAGAATATTCTGGGGGTCCTTGACATGAAAAAGGTTGAGCTGAGCACCACTGACATAGAAACATGGGTTTTTCAGAAAAATGTTAGGATCTAGAAGAATTGTTTTGTATCGACCTCAGTCCAAAATGGGTTAACCAATCCATCTATGCCCCCCATAAAGATTTCTGCCTCAACATCTGTTCTGTTGTTACAGAATCGTGAGTTCTAGAAACTTCTTATTTCCCAAGTGGGTTCCTATTATAACTCCCTGGTCTGCAAATATTCTGCAACTGATTAGCCTGGGATCTGAGGGAGTGTGTTTATTATTTATAAAGGACTAGGGGCCATATGCATGAAGGCTACGCTGCTACGCACGCATAAAAATGATGCCTTGCAACTGTCTGCGCAAAGATCGGTATTTAGGAAAAGGGAATTATGTGAGACGATGATGTGCACAGTATATACTTCTCTGCATGCTATGCAGTAGGCTCAGGGAGAAAGGGAGGATTTGATGACGAGAGGAAAGAAAAGTTTAATGTAGAAATAATTCCAAATGTGTTGTTGGATTGGGCTGTGTTTTGTGTGTTCATGGGTACACAAGCAGTGACATGTTATTGTGGCATAATGGACATACGGTAATAGTGGATTGCAATAAATAAAATAAAAAAAATATATATAGCTGCAAGCAGCGATAAGACGGGGCCAAGTAATAAGGGAAAAAATCACACCTGTGTGAACTGAGCGGTGCAGGCTGCTCAACAATCTTGCTCGCTGGCTGCGGTTATAGTGCTCTGTGTGAATGGCCCTTTTATTGGCTGCTCAACAGTGCCACATTAGGCTGCCCAGCGGTATTGCAGCTGTTCGTATCCCAAACGCAGTCCTGCCCCCCTCGAGAGACCCAGAAAAGAATTCCCCGTTCATTTTCCTCATAGACTTCATGACAATAAACACAATGTTTTGGACCGAACAAATAATAAAAAATAAATAAAAAAAACTGCAGGTTGCAACACTTTTCTTCTTGGTAATTATTTGTTTGGTCCAAAATATTGTGTTTGTTGTCATGATTTGTCACGACTCGAGTTGGCTTCTTACGACGCTCGAAAGGTCTTTAAATAAATACTTTTTTAAATGTTTATGCCGGGAAAAAATATTTATTGGGCCTGGCGTCGTCATGAAAGGGGGCGGGACTGCGATTCTCTATTGTGCGTGTTGCATATAGGCCTGGTCTCTTTCTTAATGCTGCATTCCTTGGCCCATCTTATTTATTTTATTATTTATACTTATTTCTTTTTTAATTTTTACAAATTGTTCAACATCAATCAAGTCAAACGGGCCAATGAAATAAACAGTAATATAGTGACACCACACTATCAGCCCCTCACCTAAACCCTCCCCTTTTATCATACAACTACAGCTGTGGGTGCGGCTCCAGTTCAGGTGGATCACCACCCACCAGGCAAACCAGGCATATACTTAATGAACTAGTGGGCGTGCCCACATAAAAACAACATTTTAACAAATGCTGTACACTTTTTTGAAAAAATTATACCTCCTTAACAATAGAAAATAACTGATGATCATGGAAAAAAATCTCGGCACTCCTTCTTTAAACATCCAATATCTTTTATCTTTATTATACTCATTTGTTTGAGGATACCAGCTGCTGGTCAAGTCAGTGGATGGGGCGGAAGAGATGTGAACACAGCCAAATGTCTGAATGAGCTATATGTTCAAGTCTGGGAATAATTCTAGGCCTCCCAGGAAGGCGAATTACATCATTGCGACATTGTGATGAAGTTTTTCAGTGACGTACAGGATTAGGCCAGCCCGCTGGCTCTATTCCATGTGATGCCCAACAACGCCCCTTAGAGTTGCTCTAAAATCACAGTAAACCACAGCCTCTTGGGACTTGTTGCTTCACGATAACATGCTGGCAAGTTAGATTCTTGCTTGTGGAAAATTGTCAGTTGTGGTAGAACTGGATTTAAATTCTTTCTTTTGGCTCACCCTGGAGTGTTGCTTGAAATGATTTGGTGGAGTTTGGGAAATGCAGCCTCTATATCTTCTTTTTCAGTATCTATCGGTATCTATCTTCTTTTTCCACATTCTCTTCTGATTTTGTTTGTGACACAATTATTGATCCCATTAATCAACTGGAACTGCACTCACTTAACTGTGTTGTGGTCTATTTGCAAGGTCCTTGATATTGTCTAAGGGCATGCAGGGGCTGCCCCGTGACAGATCCCATCTCTCACACGTTACAATTCCTGGAAATTCCTGGAATAGTGGAATACAACAGGAAAAAAGGTTTCAGCACCACGGAGAGCGCTCTGCGCACTGACAAGGTGCAGCAACTGTTAGCCATGCAGCCTATATGATCTGTGGTGCGCTTGCTAGGCCTACACTCTCAATTAGGGATTTTCCCAGAGGTTAATTTCAGTGATGTGTACAACCTTTATTCAAATAGTTTCATTTGTATTGGAGTGTGAAGCTTGAACAATAGGTTAATTGCGGACCGCTACAGAGTAACTGTGGATATTAACCTACCAATAAGGACCCAGGCCAAATGGCATTGCGCAGTAGCCTACACCAACAAGTCTATGCGTGGCATGTGAAACTATATCGTGCTGTATTTTGCTTTCCATTTCATGGTCATGGTCATGTGAGGAGAGAGAGAGAGAGGGTGCAGAGCCAACCAGCCAACCCGCCACTTTTGATGCGCACAGACTCAGTCCCAGCAAATTGTGCCTGATACGGCAGTGGTGCCAGATTACATACGTCACTCATTCTTGAGATGAGGGACAAAAGTGGAAAAAACATGTCCCACACATAAGAGCCTTATTTTATGTAAAAAATAAATTAATTCATAAAAATAAAAGCACTTGCAAAGTTAAGTGT
The DNA here is from genome assembly GCF_963924005.1 of Protomyctophum bolini. Classification (NCBI taxonomy): domain Eukaryota; kingdom Metazoa; phylum Chordata; class Actinopteri; order Myctophiformes; family Myctophidae; genus Protomyctophum; species Protomyctophum bolini. The sequence continues at coordinate 8,885,768 of NC_137871.1, read as the reverse complement.
AATACAGTTGTGTATTATTATGCCCTTAATTTCATTATAATTGTTTTCATATTCCATCTGAATTAGTTAAAAGCAGGCCCTGTACCCAAAAAGGCCTGTATTTAGCCTGTCCCCAGCAAGTGGCCACAATTTCAAACTGCCAAAAAAGTGTCTAATACTGTCACAATCACATAAATATACATACTAAATTAAAGTAGATTGTCAACAACATAGCAAATAATATACACAGTTAATTTTAATTCATATTTTCTATTAAATATCTCATATCAAATGTTCGTCCCACGTCTCCGTCAACTCCGTCAGGTTTTTTTAAAAGTCTTAAATTAATCAGAAAATATTGTCGACAGATTTAGCCTGAAGACTCCTTTTCCAAGTCCCATTTATATTTGTTGCAACAGTGGAGTACCTGGTCTGACAAGCATTCAATTGTTTGATATTTTAAACAAACAATGTTGATAACAATGTGGTCACAGCTTTTACATGTCAACTCCGTCAGGACATTATTATGATCTTTGTTAAGAATTCAAAAATAATGTTTATTATTTTAGTTTAGGGGTTAGGTTTAGCTAACAAAATTAAGCAAAAACAAAATGGCTACATTGTACTAAAGAGGGTTAAGATGAAAACAAATGCCATTTTGTCAACTCCGTCAGACGTCAACTCCGTCAGATTTTGTGTCTGACGGAGTTGACGTGTATCTGACGGAGTTGACAAAAGTGTTCCTAAAACAATAAAATTATTGTTTTTGAATAATGGGCAGTATTCTAATTTGGCACACAGTTAGAGCATGCCTTAAGGAACATTTTTGGCTATGGGGCCATCACAGATTTGTCTCGTGGTGACCATGGCAGCCATATTACAAAAGAGCCGCCACCTGATGTTATTTTACAATAACTCAAGTTCTACACCACCTAGGATCTTGATTCTGGTGACTAAGACCTCATTTTCAAGGATGAGGGATACAGTGGTACAATTTAGACTTTCCCTGTGACCATGGCAGCCATTTTTCAAAATGGCCGCCACCTGCTGTTATTTTACAATAACTCAAGTTCTACACCACCTAGGATCTTGATTCTGGTGACTAATCATAAATTTTCAAGGATGTGGGGTACATTGGTAATATTTAGATTTGTCCTGTGACCATAGCAGCCATTTTTTTTTCAAAATGGCCGCCACCTGCTGTTATTTTACAATAACTAAAGTTTTAGACCACCTAGGATCTTGATTTTGGCGACTAATCATACATTTTAAAAGATGAGAAATACAGTGGTACTATTTAGATTTGTCCTGTGACCATGGCAGCCATTGTTTTTCAAAATGACCACCAACCTGCTGTTATTTTACCAATAACTCAAGTTTTAGACCACCAAGGATCTTGATTCTGGCGACTAATCATTACATTTTCAAGGATGATCTTTCTCTGGGAGAGGTAAGGGCTTATTTCAGGTGCAGGTTGAGTTTCTACTGACAGGACATTAAAAGGAGGTGGGCTTTCTGGCCTTTGACTTGCCCCTTTCAGGTACAGATGCACAGTTTGACTTCACTGGCCACTGCAGGGAACTGTGGGGGAGAAACTTTGGTCTCTTGACACCCCGATTAGGTTCAGGGTTTTTTTTGGTGGAGACTTGCCTTTCATGACATCTTTGCTGCAGCAGTTGATCTCCTTATTGCCAGTGGTGGCACACTCTGGGTCTCTGGGGCATTGTATCTTGGTGGCCTCCTGCCAGTGTTTCTCCATCCTTCTCCTGAGCTCTGTGTTCTGGGGCTCTGTTATAGTCAACTTACATTGTCTTGGCTGGAGATTGCTTTCCTGCAGGGTCCAGCCCAGTCTTGTGCAGATGGCTGCTGGCCCACCTGGAGGCCCCAACCTCACTTGTTCGGTTGGTGTGATTAGGTGGGGTGGTCTTCCCCAATCAGGATGAGGGGTTTGACCCTTTCAAACGGCAGTCTGGCCAAGTGTCTGTATTTAGTTGTGAGTTTAGATACAGGATACGATTGCTCACCCAGCCCCAGGTGACATGAGGTGAAGGCTCCTTTGATTTGGTAACATTGCTTTGGTTGACATGCTGGGGACACAGAGAAAGACACTGATGCCTTCAGTGTCTGCACATCCTGCCTGATGGTCCTGAAGCCAAATCTTCTGTCTTCAGTCTTTCGCTCACTGTTCACTGCTCACTGTTCACCTCACCGAATTTAGCCCAAGGAGTTTGACCCCTAGTTTGGCCATAGACCCCCTAGTTTGGCCATAGCCACTTGCCCAAATGTGCCGACATGTGCTGACCTCATCACATCTGTGATGATGGCTATGGCCGTTTTTAGCCAACGTAGTGTTTTTTGTGCAAAACGAATGCTTGGAATGGATCCAGAATCATGAAAAGCCCCTAGTTTGACATGCCACATGCTACTTAAAGCATAATGAAATTTAAAACATTTAGCCTTATATTGTTTGTTGATGGTACCCAACTTTCAGCAGCTGTCAAACATGCCCCTAGGGTGGTCAAATAGAAACCAATGTGGGATATGTTAGTAGACACCTTTACAAACATTGGTGAAGAAAATTCTTGGTAAGAAATGTATTCACAGATTTTATATTATTCTGATAATATTCCCTGAGTAAATTGGTAAAATAATAGCAGGTCCACCATTTTTTTAAATGTCTACCATCCATGGTCACAGGATAAATCTAAATAGTACAACTGTATTCCTCACCCTTGAAAATGTATGATTAGTCACCAGAATCAAGATCCTAGGTGGTGTAGAACTTGAGTTATTGGGAAATAACAGAAAGTTGGCGGCCATTTTGAAAAATGTCTACCATGGTCACAGGACAAATCTAAATAGTACCAATGTATCCCACATCCTTGAAAATGTATGATTAGTCACCAGAATCAAGATCCTAGGTGGTGTAGAACTTGAGTTATTGGGAAATAACAGAAAGTTGGCGGCCATTTTGAAAAATGGCTGCCATGTTCACAGGGCAAATCTAAATAGTACCACTGTATTCCTCATCCTTGAAAATGTGGGATTAGTCACCAGAATCAAGATCCTAGGTGGTCTAGAACCCAAATCAGTTAAACTTGTCAACTCCGTCAGATGTTCGTCAACTCCGTCAGACGTTCGTCCCGTGATGTTTTTGTTAATTTCCAAAGAAATAGAAAATTCGCTGTCAAATCTTTTGTGCTTATGTATTGAAACACCAACTGAAATGATACGTAATGATGATTTTTTTTTTTTTTTTACATGGTTTTCATGTTATAATATTGAAAATAAAGGTTGAAATGACGGTTTTGAGAAATTGGATATTTCATAATAGTGTGATATTGGAACAAAATAATATTAAAAGATTTGTATTACTTAACTTGATTACTGAAAGCCATTATAAGATAACTGAGGACTTTATATTATTGTTGAAATGATAAAATTCAATTAAAAGGGATTTTAGTGTGTCTGACGGAGTTGACATGAATCAGGTATTAAGTGCATAAATGTCCCATTTTAGAAAGAAATGTTATGCGAAAAACCTGTTCCTTCTCAAGATTGGTAGTTGAGACCTGTGTCTACAAATACATCTATTTGATTTGAATGTATCTTAAAAAAAAAAAAAATCCAGTTTGAAAAAAGTTTTGTCCCTTATCTCAAGAATGGGTGACATGTATACACAGGAGCATTACCTTTAATCCTCCCAGCACTAAAACATATCGTCATTACGTCACCATCGACAACCAATTACACTCTGGCATTGGGTCCTTTAATCCACATATTTCTTACGTCATCATTGAGAGCTAGTCATACATATACACACCATGTAATCTGGTCCCAGCAAATCAGGCACAATTTTCTGGGACGGTGCATACGCATCAAAAGTGGCGGGTTGGCTGGGACGGTGCATACGAGTCCCGGGCGAAACTATTACTTGCGCGCTCTGCTTGCGCAAGTAACTAGAACTGCACTCTGTCTGTGTGCCTGCAGAGCGCACAAGTACTGTCGACTGCTACGAACTCTCAAATCTCAGCTTCTCTGTAAAACATTGAACTGATATGTATTATGTAACAATGCGTAATAACAAACAATGTGTAACAAGACGTAATAAAGGTAGGTTTATACATAGAGGCATTACCTTTAATCCACCCGACACTGAAACATAAAGGTACATATCTTTATATAGTTTAAAAAGCAGGTGGCTTGCGCACATCCAGTTCCTTGCTGGTGCTGGACAAAGGTAGATACATACAGTGAAGAAGTGGTCCGCACACAGGCTTTGCTCCAGTAGTGTTTTATTGTGTTAAAACACCATAAATTAAGACACAACGTTTCGGCCGTGAACGGCCTTCATCACCTGATGAATGTGTGTGTGAATGGGTGAATGTAATGCACAATCTCTGTAAAGCGCCTTGGATAAAAGGCACTATATAAATCAGGGCTTGACATTAATACATCTTTCCGGACAAGTGCATTAAAATTGCACGTGACTCTTGGTTTCATGATTTTCTTTGGCACTCCTAGCAGCCAACAATATTGTCTGGCATTTTTGTCTGGCTTTCCTAATAATCACCTTTCCAATATTGTTAATCGCCCTAGAATGTCTGTGATCTTACATACATTTAATGTATTCCAAATACACAGCCATAGATGGATCCTTTTTAAACTTGTAGCACTGCGTGTGTAAGTAAGCCTTGTACTCACTCAGTAATCAATTCCTACGACGTGGAGTCAGATATTGTCCTCTAGTTTCATATCCATTTGAAAGTTCTGACAGAAAACCTCTAAAATATCGCCACTTTTCCAGGAGAAAAAGCTGGGCTGAAAATGTGAAAACGTCCTTTGGGTTACAGTTGATGTTTGGGAAGCACAAACGTATGGGGCACACGTTTGTGTGTTCGTAGCCCTGGTCCAAGGCTTACAGCGAGCCTCTCTCTGACGCCTTGTGGAAGTAGGCCTTCCACAGCCCTCTGGTCATATTTCCACTCTCGTGCGCTGTATTCTCGAACCTGGGAAGCGGCTCAGGTCCCCAGTTTCTCTCTAAAATGCACTTTGTGCCATTTTAATAATAAAGTGTTTCCGGTTCCCGGCACCCCGGAGCTTCTATTTTGATATTTTGATCCGGCACCAATTGATAACGCAATGTACCCTGAATTTAACTACGGTAACGCTATCCTACACTCGCGAACCGCCAGGATCACATTACTGGCGGTTCGCGAGTGTAGAATAGCGTTACTGCACTTAAATTCAGGGTACATTGCGTTATTAAAATGGCACAAAGTGCATATCGTAAAGTGCACGATTTCTTCCTGTGGGGCCTCCGCTAGAAGTCCTGCACTCATCGGGCCCCTCACCGGAGAGAATGCCGTGTCTATACATCTCCTTACAACAGTGTTTTACTGGATTTTGCCGTTCGTGTTAAATAACACCGTAAAACCGCCATTACCCTTTTCATGATGTCACGCACCCCCTAGCGTTCGCGCACCACAAGGGGTGCACGCACCAGAGTTTAGGAACACCTGATTAATACTTTAGTTGACCGGAGTACCCCAGGGGTCTACACTAGGACAGAAAAACATGTTAAACATGTCGTTGGCAGTCTAGAAAATCATGAAAAAGAAGTTAAATAAGTCCTTGGCAGTCATTGAGTTTAGTGGGAGGTACTGTATATGCCTCCCACTTACTGTGTATTCATGAAAACCCACCTGACACGTCTGTCTTTAAGACAAATACTGTGTGGTATGGTAATGTGACTGTTGTGACATCATGATGAGAGGATATTGTTAAAGAGGGCTGTGTGCACCCTGAGTCCCAAATCATGGGCTGTGAACTTCCCTCTGTTGCTTCCCTACTGTACATATACCACTAAAATAGAAGTTATAATACCGACCTTTCACGCCCTGCAAACTGCTTCTTCAAATTGCTCCCTGTGGGCATAAGGCTGCAGAGCATCCAATGCAGAATAACAGTGGCCCCTCTGTGTTCGCACATGACTTCACTGGGAGTGTAGTTAGATTAACTGTACAGTGATCTTAACTGGAAGATGCACTTTATGGGGCATACGCCATTGTTTTTCATTTGTAAGTATTTGTGATTAAAACAGCATAACTTGTTGATTAAATGTCTTAACGATAGTTGCCTTTATTACGTATTTATTTAATTTCTATTTAAGTGTATTGATTTATATGGTAGAGGAAAGTAGAGAGATATAGGACAGGGCATAGAGGAGGGCATATCAGATCTTCCTGTCTCTAAGCTAACTTAGACCAACCTAGGATTGCTGTTAAATGTTATTCTTATTAAGTGCTCCTATTGGCCTGGGCCATGGCTCAGTGGTCCAGGCACCGTGGCTGGTAATCCAGTCTGGCAGTGTGCCGCGGGTTCGACTCCCTGCATGTCTTCCCCCCATCTCTCTCCCCATTGCCTGTCAGCCAACCATAAAAAAAATTAAGGCGAAAGCCACAAAATAAAAACATAACAAAGTGGTGCTATTGGGAGAAACGGTTTAACCCTGTGCCTAATAGGCCTCCTAAATCTAAGAAGGGATTTATTCAAGAATTCACACACAGACTTCTTGGCTAGCGTTTTCCTTTGCCAGTTTGTTCATGTATCTGATTGTTCGGGGAAATACGCTTTTTTGCAGTCTGTTTCCATTGGCTTTGAGACTGTAAAGTCATATTTTTTATTGTGTGCTGGCTACTTATTCCTTTCCATTATATCACCCTGTACCTAATCTGGATTGTTGCGGGCCTTCTGCTTTTGCAGATATTCCTCTCAATCAAAAGTTTTTTATTAACATACTTTGTTAACTTCTTCCAGCTAAATGAAACCCTTTCCTCTTATTTAATGATCTGGAGATAGTTTTGCATGCCTTAATTTCTTCCTGTATTGATTATCCTATAGTCCAGTGATACTCAACCTCAGGCCCGCGGGCCACATCAGGCCCGCGGGACCATTATGACTGGCCCACCAATGAAAATCTAAAAAAAAGAAGAAAAAAAAATCTGGAAAATGAAATAAAAATAAATAAATCTGAATGAAGTTATCTTTAATTACATTATTATAAGTAATACTATTAGAGTTGTACTATTACTCGAACGAAAATAAAAGCTTGGGGGGGGGGGGGGGGGAGATGCAATGCAAATGAAAGACATATACTGTGTATCCCTATTCCCTGACATAATTTTATAGCTAAACGGACAGAATTCTATTTTATTTGAATGATGAAACCCAGCTGCCATTAATAGTTGGAAATGGAAATGGAAATTGTGGAAATTGCGTAAATTGCGGAAATGGAAATTGTGGAAATTGATGAAATTGCGGAAATTGTAATTGCGGAAATTGCGGAAATGGTGGAAATGGAAATTGCGGAAATGGAAATTGCGGAAATTGCGGAAATGGTGGAAATGGAAATTGCGTAAATTGCGGAAATGGAAATTGCGGAAATTGCGGAAATGGAAATTGCGGAAATTGCGGAAATGGTAATTGCGGAAATGGTAATTGCTCTTCACTTATAGCTATCTATTTTCAGGTAGATTGTTTTATTTTACCCAGTCAGCCATATCACTACTCATTTCTTTTCATGAAAAAGGTCATAGCTGTGTAATCTATTTTCAGGCAAATTGTGTTTATTGTATTTTATTTTACTCAGCCATAACAATTTATTTTCTGTTAACCAACTTGCTGGCTGGCAGGCAGGCAGACAGCTACTCATAGACAGGCAGACAGACAGACAGACAGCTACTCATGGAGAATTGGACAGGCAGGCAGACAGCTACTCATGGACAATTGAACAGGCAGGAAGGCAGACAGCTACTCATAGACAGACAGACAGCTACTCATGGACAATTGGACAGGCAGGAAGGCAGACAGCTACTCATAGACAGACAGACAGCTACTCATAGACAATTGGGCAGGCAGGCAGACAGCTACTCATAGACAGACAGACAGCTACTCATGGACAATTGGACAGGCAGGAAGGCAGACAGCTACTCATAGACAGGCAGACAGACAGCTACTCATGGACAATTAGGCAGGCAGGCAGACAGCTACTCATAGACAGGCAGACAGACAGCTACTCATGGACAATTAGGCAGGCAGGCAGGCAGACAGCTACTCAGACAGGCAGACAGACAGCTACTCATGGACAATTGGACAGGCAGGCAGGCAGACAGACAGCTACTCATAGACAGGCAGGCAGACAGCTACTCATAGACAGGCAGACAGTAAGACAGCTACTCATTGACAGACAGACAAATAACTACTCATGGACAGACAGACAGACAGGCAGGCAGGCAGGCAAAGAGCTACTCATGTTATGTTATTATAACAGCTACTCATGTTATGTGCAATAATTTGTGCAGTTATGGAAACAGCTCTTTGTGTTTATGCAAGAAAATGTAACACATTTATTTATTTACATATTGTGTGCATGCACATTGTACTTTGATACATTTTGCGAAAATAAAGCAATTGAAAGAGAGAAGTTATCAAGTATCATTAATGTCGTAATTTTATCTACTGGCCCCTGGCCCCTTGCCATTTTTGTAATTTGGCCCACAGGTAAATCTATTTGAGTATCCCTGCTATAGTCCATCAGCCATATCTTTGCTGCAGTTAGTATATGTGGGTATAGGCTTCTGTCCTCTTACAGTCATGACTGGCACTAGAAAGAGCGACCATATTTTCTAAATATGGGCACTTTGCACTGGCTATATAATGTACTGATTTAAGGACCACACTGACAGTCTGTCATGTTTACCCTGTTGACTCGTGGTATGTTTGACAATACTGCCAGCAATTTGACAAAGCTTGCTGTAGTTTGTATGATTTCCAAGGAAGCCTTTGGAATCCATTAGTTCAGTAGGCCTATGGCATGGCATGAAAAACAACTGGCAGAGTCCCTGTCTCTGCATAAGATTTGTGTTGTTTTAATGTTTGTCATGTGTTGTGTTTTGTGCATTGTTATTTTATTGTTTGGACATACATTTTATGCATCGTACGGTATTTTACCGTTATGTGGACATTCTTTACTGAGTTGAGGTAGGATACGTGATTTTCGTTAAGATAAGTGTTAAAAAGCTCTATATTGTGATAGTACTCATTGATATAGTGTTTATTCAGTAACAGGAGTCTCCATTTCTCTCCAGCTATTTACTAAACAGAAAATTCATTTTCTACCACTTTTGTCCAATCAGAATAGAGAACTACAGATTAAACAAGTAACTGTAAGTGATGACACAAAGAAATGACAAAATTGGAACTGGAACACTATAAAACACAAGCTTATAAATGGTTACTTTCTCCTGATTGGCTGAAACTTTGTCGCCTACCTGAAAATGTATATTCTGTTTATTAAAGAGCTAGAGGGACAGGGAGACCTTTGTCACTGAACAACCACTTTGTTTTAACCAAAACACATCACCTACCTACCTTTAAACACTGAACAGCATGTTGTCAAATTTGCCAAACGTAGACTTAACATATTGGTAATATGCAGTATATAGAGGGTATGCGCATGCTTAAAGTGAATGGCACATCGAGTGGCAAAGCAACAGGCAAAGTGAGTTTAACATTGTTTAATGCAATCAGATAGGACTTTTCTGTTTGGATGTATGGGCTGTCAAGGCCAGAAAGTAGTTTTTTGACACTCATTAGGCATTCCTGCATAACTTCCGGGTTTGATGATGATGTCATGCGCATACCCTCTATTGTGCTTAGTTCTGCCCTCTATTTATAAAGTTTCAGCCTTCAAATGTTTAGGTTTTTTTGTGAACCAGTCACATTCTGGTGCAGTTCTTCTGTAGTCCACAAGATGGCAGCATTGGGCTGTCTTTGCTCAGATCCACTGCAGTATGCATGTTTTGGAACAAAATGTTCACATGTTGGGGGGGGAAAAACTGCTTGTTGTACATCTTTGTTTCTTCTACATATTTTACATGAATTTGATGTTTTTGACAAGACATCTAGACATGAGCTCACAACACGTTGCACCGCAGCACTTTGTGAGCTTGTAGATATAGGCTATTTTCAGCTCGAGAGACACCGTTTTATAATGGAGCATAAATTGTATTAAAACCGAGCTAACGGTGTTTTTCACTTAAATGGTGTGTGCCACCAGTGTCTGTTTTCCTTTGTGATTTCTGTGATCATCTTTCCACCCTGTAATGACAAGGGATCACAATTTGCCCCACATCCCTATTTTACTGTACCTCCAATTTTAGCCCCTTCCCTCCCTCCCTCCCTCCCTCCGCTGAGCTCTCTTTCTCAATGGGAGGCTGAGAATAGAAGGCACTTGAATCAGAGCTGTGCTACGGGGATGCCTATATATGGAGTCTACAGCATCACAGGTACAGCCTGGCGCCTCTGTGGGATGCTGTGATTTGTAAAAAGGGGGTGTGGCGGTGCGGGAGTGGGTAGGGTTTACGCGTGTGCGTGCCGTGCGTATGTGTGAGCACATCACATCCCAAGTAGGATGGCAGCGAGCCTTTTTTTCTCCTCCTATATTATTTGTTGTGTGTGGTGCGCATGCTCGAGATATACTCGCTGCTCGAGTGCTTGTGCGTCAGTGTGACTCAGATTGCGTCTGGTTCTGTCTCGTCATGCGTGTGCGTCAGTGCTGTTGCTGAGCGGACCTCACTCCAGGGGAAGAAATAGAGGAGAGAGAGAGGGAGGGAGGGAGGGAGGGAGGGAAGGAGAGAGGCAGGGAGGATGATGGCGAGATGAGGAGGAGGAGGATAACTGGGGGTGCTTACTGTGACGACACAGACCACATGAGCCTCTTTAAGAGCACTTTAATACAAATGCATTTGTTTGACAATCAAACACACTCATAAGCAACACAATTGATTGAACACTGATCCACAATGTCCATTCTTCAATAAAGATATATATATATATATATATTCCATCTTGGGCCAATACAAATTCTCTTGTCTTTTATACAGACCAATAGCTATGCTATAGTTCATACAAATGTACAAATGTGTACAATCTTTCTCAAAAGAACATACTGTATGCCGTATCCACAGAAATAATGCATAATGCATTTAACATCTGCTTTGTTTTCCAAACATCACACATACAATATAACAATTTTACACATATTAATTTAGCCTTTAATAGCTATAGAACGTAGGAATCAATCCTTTACTTGACCGTAGACAACTCTACGTGAGCATGTCGACACATGGGAATAGTACCATTCTCAACCCGTGTCGCTTGGTAACTAAATAGAAATAGCACCCCGTCCCCGTTTTTCATTTTTTAAAACAAAACCTTCATCATAGTATAGTCTCTTAACAAACCCCTCTCAAAAAAGAAGAATCACTCATTCAGAGTCAGTTGTGCCAAACTACACCACAAGCCCCAGTAGTGGAGCTCACGATGTGTATTGTCCATTTGTAATGGACGTTGGATAAAAAGTCCTTTTTTTTGCAGGTCATGGCCGTGTCAAAGCACACAGGAGCCGCTATAAGCTGCCAGCATTGCAAATATTGATGCTGCAAGAATATCCAGCCAACTGCCCTCAAGCCAAGGCTGACCCTGCAGAGACACACATTCAGAGTCTATAATGTACAGTACGATGTAGCGGTGAGTTGGCACCATGGTCAAGAGTCCCAGCATTCTTCCAGAACGATCTCTACAAAGAAGGATTCCATCGGGCAAAAGCCATGGACACCTTTGACATTCTTGAGACCTTCTGGTGCCAGGAGTTCTTCGTGTGGTTTCTTTTGTAAGGATGTTTTTTTTTTTTTTGTATGCAGTGAGTGCACATCACATTGATACACATAGGTTTCAGATAGAGAGATACTTATGGAATGTCACAAGGTTCTGCAGCCGCAAGCTCAAAGCTCAAAGCGTCTCTGGGTTTTTTTTAAGCATAGCTGGGATCATTATAGGAGTTCAGTGTGGCTTGTATGGCATATAGCTTGTATATAGCTGGCTCCGATAACCGGATAGAATCATTTCTTATATAGAAATATGCTTCTGATTAATGGTGCCATTAAGACCACTGATAGCTGTCATCGCAAAGTGTTTAGAGAGATTGTAAACATAGTCTTCCAGCGCATTTGAGTGTTTGAGTTTGCGTTGCTGCAAGAGGCAGGCAGAAGTGCTATAAATAGCACTGTTTTCTTTTTTTGATCACAACAGGTTGTTTTTTTTTCACTACGAGTGAATACAAATGCGCGCCTGGAGAATAAACAGCGCGTACAAGTTCAGAGATACTGCTCTGTTTGGTCATAATGTGAAGCTCATATTACAGAAATGCACATGGACACCACATGGACTCAAAACCGGTTAGGAATTTAAACTTTGTGAATGACCCTTTTGACGTGTGTTGCTCGAGGGTTAAAAATGACAGTTTTCCAATTGAAAAGTGTCGAGCAAGTGCTTCTTGACAAAGGGTCATTTGACAAAGCATTAATTTGCTTTTAAAGGGTCCATGTGGATGCACCATTGTTAATGTTGCACCAGTCTTGCAGTAGAAGTAGTACACAGATGAATGAACAAAAAATAGAATTCCAATCTTTGTTCTCAGTAGACATGTAGGAGTTTAAGTCCTTAAGTTGTATATACATTATGTATATTTATACACTTAATCATTTTTTACCTTTCAGTAAAAGGGGCTCCACAAAATATGACAATATGCCATACTTAATGAAGTAAGTCACAGACTTATTTTAGAACGGAGGAACACTTCCACTCCCATCTGAAAGACAAGGAAGGAAAGGGAGAAAGAGAGGTTAGAATTGTATGTTCAGACTTCCAGCACTTGGCTTTATATCCAGAAACGGTATATATATGCACGGACGGAAAAGAAAACTGGTCGCTGTCTCACCTTTGTGGAAGCACTGCGGCGATGAATGACGCTGGAGTTGATACAACTCAGGTTGTTGCCCTAAACCAGGGGCGATCGAGGCACCTGCCCCAAACATGGGTTCCAGAGCGGCCAGCTCCTCCAGGAGGGACTGTGTGCAAGTCACGGTGGACGTGGGCGAGGCTCCGGACGTGGAGGTGGAGGCCGGGGCAGGCGAGGCCATGAGGATGAGGGGAGGGGAAGCCGGGACAGAGGAGCAGGAGGACATGGGAGATGATGCCACCTCGACCTCCATAGCTTCCTCTGCTTCGCCCTCGCCCTCCGCCTCGGTGGCCTCGGCTGTCCCGCTCCCTGCCAACGTGGAGCCGCGTTGCGTCGACCGAACGCCACAGACGTGGCCCGCCGTGACTCCCTCAAAGTGGGAGGGCTGGTGCAGCCACCTGACGGGGGTCTGGGGAGAGGCCGGGCTGGAGGGGGACGGGGAGGGAGACGGAGAGGAGGAGAGGAGCGGAGACTGGGGACTGGCGGAAAAGTCCTGGAAGAGGTTCTCCAAGACGCTCTCCTCAAACAGAGAGTCGTCGTCGTCGAGGAACATGGGAGTGTCCAGCCCCCTCCACACCTTGACGGGATAAAACTCCCCCAGCATGTGGACCGCGTCGACCGCGTCGGGCCCGTCCGGGGAGAGGGACGGAGAGCAGGGGGACGGGCACATGGAGGGAGGAGAGAGTTTGGACAGGAGAGGGTCCAGGTAGAACCCCTCTGCCAGGGTGCTGATGTGCTTGGCCAGCAGGGAGATCTCTGCCCGCTCCTTCTCCCTCTCTCTCTCCAGGGAGAAGAAGGAGAGGCACGAGGGCTGTTTGCCGGGGGAAGCCTCGGGCGTCAGGAGGCCCTCGGGCGGGCACTGGAGAGGTCGCAGCGGGACGTCGACGTACAGCGGGGGGACGCGCACTTCGGGCAGGGTCATCACCGTGCAGTCGCCGTCCCCCGGGCTGTCGGGGGTCGGGGGCAGCTTCTCGTAGAGGCCGCCGCCGCCCGCGGTGCCGGGCTCAATGGAGAACAGCATGTCCGAGGTGGCGGTGGAGAGGGTGGTCGGCGGAGCGGGGCTGGAGGTGCAGGTGGGCGGCGGGGCATGAGAGGGAGCGACGGAGGTGGTGTCGGTGGCCGTCGTGGACGAGGGCGGGGGCGTGGTGGTGCCCGTGGGGTCAAAGCTGAAGAGGGGCTCGCCGAACAGAAACCCGGACCCGCCGAACTGCGGCGTGTACGGGGGCGTGCACGCGAACTCTTTGGTCTGCAGTGCCTGCGAGGTGGGCACGGGGGGGAGGGGCAGGGGGAGGGCGGGCAGCGGAGGGTCGAGCTGGAAGGCGGGCGGCAGCAGAATGCTCTGCGTCAGGAAGTCCAAGTCTGCCACCGACGTGGCGACGGTGACCGGGGTCGGAGAGGAAGCGACGGAGCGGCTCTGTTCGTCGGGGCCAGCGGCGGACGACGCCTGCTGAAAGAAGGCCTCCTCCTCCAGAGAGGAGATGCTGGAGCGGGGGTCACACTCCAGCTGCATGGCCTCCACGGAGGACGCCGCTCCTCCCGGCTCCTCGGAGGAGCCCACGCTGCAGCCGGCGGAGGTGCTGAAGTCGAAGGACTGGGCGGACAGGCCGCTGCTGCCCGGGGTGAAGACCTGGTCCGGGCTGGACAGGGGCGACTGGAGGCCGAGGCCTTCCTGCTGAGAGGTGCCGGTGGTCAGCACCAGCGTCAGCTGGGTCTGCTCTGAGCTGAGTTGCTGACGCACTGCCCAGGCCTCCGAATCGCTATAAAGTGGAGTAAAATGAACAAAAATAATTATGGTTAGACTTTATTCTTTATTCACTGTTCATCATTTCATATACATCTGAGCTGCAGGGTGCATGGTTAAGGCAATATTATAATACCTGATCATGTAGTTGTTGCTGCTGATGGGGACATCTCCGGTCTCCAGTTGTAGCACCATGTAGAGCCAGACCCAGGAGCCGTCCTCGGCCTGCAGTCGCACCACCATCTCTGCTCTGCCGTCGCCTCCCTCTCTCACTGTGAGGAGAGCAACACGACAACACCAGTTGGTATCGGCCCTGCGAGTCCTCTTACTACTAGTCATCACCATCATGTGATTATTATATCAGTGGGTGCAGCAGTGCGTGTGTGACTGTGTGGGTGTGTGGCATCGTATATAACGTAGCGTTGCACGGGTATAGGTTGTGCATAGAAAAGGAGTCTTGGCTTACGGAGGCTGCGATGCTGAGCGGAGGCATGTGACAGGTCCTGTGGGTGGAGCAGGCTGTACCACGAGCGGGAACGAAGAGCTGCCACATCAAAGCCCAGATAGGCACTCACGCTGCAGGGGGAGAGAGAGTGGGCGAAGGACATGTTAGCATAATGTGCTTCTTTTGCTCTTTTATAGTTGTCACTTTATGAAAAGTATCATGTGTGTGTGGAGAAAGAAATCACACCCGTATAAAGTGAGGGGCGCTCTTATATATCATGGTACGGTACATCAGCATTTGCTCAGACACATATGATGTAAATTCTCCATTCATTGTGAATATATAGGATTTCATGTTTGTGTTAACATAGAAATAGTCAGTCATTTGCTCAGACACAATTATGTAAATTCTCTATTCATTGTCAATGGCATTTAATGTTTGTGTTGGGACAAAGATCTACACTATGAATAGCGTGTGTGTGTGTGTGTGTGTGTGTGTGTGTGTGTGTGCGTGTGTGTGTGTGTGTGTGTGTGTGTGTGTGTGTGTGTGTGCGTGCGTGTGTGTAAAAGTGTGTAAACTCACTTGTCCTGTGCGTTCTGAAGCCTCATGTCTCTGCCATGCTGCGAGTGGAAACAAGCCAGGAAGAAGTTCCTCTCGGCAGAGAGAGAGGAGGTGGTGGTGGTGGTGATGGACTCCTTCTCTTCTCCTCCTGCCAGGGAGGCGCGGGAGGAGGCGCTGGTCTCCAGAGGAGTGCAGAAGCACACCCAAACCGGGTTGGAGGTCCAGTAGGAGCCCGCGGCGGTGGCGGCGGGGGGAGAGATGCAGCGGGCGCGGATCAGAACCAGCTTGTCGCCGGCACTCTGCCGGCGCACAGACTTTGACGTGTTGAAGCGACAGCGAAACAGCCGGTCTGCAACAGAGTAAGGGTGGGGGGAAGTCGGTTGGTGAACATGGAGTGCCTGCACACTAGCACTTTGTTTGACATTGTTTGAATGCAACTGCAGTGTTTATAGGGCAGTGGTTTTCAACCCTTTTCATATCAAGGCCCATTTATTTATTCACTGTTTTGAGCCACGGACCACCATTTGATGAGATTTATAGCCTCCCGGACCCAAAACGAAAGTTTTTGTTTGTTTGATAAGATTTGGTCCACAATTCCATGCTGTATTGATGTTGGTATACCATTCATATGAATTAATAATTCTTCTACATTCTCAAATTGTGTGTAGACTATATGTTTAACAATAATGTAACTCTTGAGAGTGTAAAATGAAACAAAATGGACCCTATAATCTATAAGGGTCAATTTGGTTACCAACTCTCCATTTATCTGGGGACCACTGGTTCAAAAGCACTGGTTTAGGGCATTGAGGGTGTTGTTTATATCTTCAGTTCTTTACCTGTCTCAGGTGCTGTAGTGCTCGATAGGTTGCTCCTCATGGTGAAGTGTTCTGAGCCGTCGATGATGTCATACACACTGTCCCCCTGGGCGACCAGATCAACCTATAGAAAGAAACGACATGGTTTTTTTTTAGGAAATGCCCCAAAATATAGGAATGCAACCGAGAGAGTTTATTGATTTGTGATGGCGGCACGTTTGACTGACCATGGAGTGGCCAAGATGGTCGGAGACACTGTCTGACAAGTAGAGAAGCTTCCCTTCCCCCGTCAGCAGCATTAGGAACCCAGGCAGAGCCTGCATCAACTCTGATAGCTCATGGAATGAGAAAAGGCTGGTGGTATCCTGGGCACTCCCCGCTTCTATAAAGTCAATAGAAAAGAGCAAAAAAAATAATTAGAGGCTGACACTTTTATTTTTTATTTTTTATAAATAAATAAATAATGAATAAAATACAAAATCATCCTATAGCACGACATAAACGCGACATTCCTGCCCCATTCCCATTCTTCCCCGCAATATACAGCCAACTAGCGTCCGTCGTGGATTCAGCACCGCGGACAGCGACACTTGAAACAGCGCCGTATAGGTCGCTGTCCACGGCGCTGATGGTCGCGTTTCAGCACCGTGGACAGCGTCACATTGTACTATTTCCAGACTGTCATCATTTTATCATTGGTATAATAATCGACCCGTGTACTGAATGTGTTTTTTCAGCGATGGCATTCAACCATATAAGAAGTTGCATGCAGCGCTGACACTTGTTGATTCCACCCACGAGCCAGCTAAACTAACTGGGGGGAAAAATGGCTGCCTATAGTATGAAGGAATTTTAATTCTAGCACAGTTAACATGCGCAAATGAATCAACAGGTAGCCTTCCAAGGATGTCCCTCTTACCTTGGGAGAAGAAGACAGATTTCCTGGTGTAGATGGAGGCGAGGGACATGATGTGCAGGTAGGAAAGCCGTGCTTTATCTGCGTCAGAGATGGGCAGTAGGTCCTTCAGATTCCGGATCTCAGCGTTGATTTGGTCCCTCCGAGCCTTGGAGGCTCCTTTAGTTGAGCGATACATTGCAGCGTGCTACCAAATAATTCCTCTAAATGTAACGTAACAGAGCTCTATATAGCAGAGCTTTAGTTGAAGTCTGGTGGGATCTCCTTCCAAGATGAGAGTATTGAGCCTCAGACTCTGTGCTGCTATTGGACTTTCATCTCTCGCTCTCTCTCTCTCTCTCTCTTTTTCCAGAGCAAGGTCTTAAAAACCCTCTCCTTGTGTGTCTCTTTCTGTCTTTAATTCTTTCTGCCTCTGCAGCTCCGTCCAGCTGCGGAGTTGCTCGCTGGATGAGTGCACGGTCCCCCCTCTGTCAGATATTGCCTATAAGTAAGTCAAATCTGCGGCTGTGTGGAGCCGTCTCTTCTATAGCCCGTGAAGTCGGGCAACTCGTAATATCTGGTTGTTGTGAGGGTACTCTGCTCGTGGTTCACTTATATAGGCTGGGACTCCGCCTGGAGTAGGGGGGCCCCCGACGCACCAACACCGACGTAAAAGGGAGAGGGGGGGGGGGGGGCAGAGAAGAGGGGGTGAGGGTGATGTATCTCATATCAGTGCTAGAGCAGTGCTGCAACTCTCTCCTCCAATCTCCGCCCTCCTCATGATGTGCGCCCCTCTCCTTTCGGTGACTCTGTCCTACGTCAGACCCCCTCCTCCCTCTCCACTCCGGTGATGACGTTGGCCATGAAGCAGGGAGCTCCGGCGACGCAAAAAGCCCGATTTGGACAAAACCGAGTAAGTGGGTGGAGTCCAACCGAGCATGGGCGGAGTTAACCGTTAAAACGTAAACGGAGTCACCACCGGGCTCCGGTGGTGGGGGAGGGGAGGGGGTGGTTCGGGAGTGTTGGGATGCATACAAAACTGGTGCTCCGCTGTGTGTGTGTGTGTGTGTGTGTGTGTGTGTGTGTATAGGGCCTGGCTGGCACCAGGCAGCCCGTCTACCTCGGCCTGTATAAGCTACCAGTCAATAAATCAGTAAGTCAATAAACGTACTAGCATAATGGGTTCTTGTTCTTATGAATTAACACCTTTGACGTGACCATTGTTTATTGTAAACAATGACTCATGCAGATTATACGCACGCGTCCACCTCTGCATTGTGAAATAGACATTGTCATTTCGTTTTCTTTATTCATGCTCCTTTTTCTGTCTTTTTAAAATGAATGACAAATGCCGCTATAGTGCGACTGCAGAGCGGATGAATGAACGCACAATGGATCCGTAAACCTAACATAATTATCCCGCAATTGTATGTGATGTTACCAATTCAAACTTGGTATAGTTTCCAGTTCGTCTTGCAGATTGCCATGTCAATATACTGTATAGCCTATAAAATAGGCTACCTGTAATTAAATCATCGATCTTTGTCGGTGTTAGACTAAATTGTTCAGCTTGCTGTGAGGAGACTAGCCTAATTTGACATGTTATAGCTTTTTCTTTCTTTCTATTTCTTTCCTAAATAGCGTTGTATGCTTAGGCTGAGGCAAAATACACTCGCAAACATATAATCACATATAGCCTGTATCTGTAGCTATCACGGTATAGCCTACTGCGGATTGGGATTTGGGACTATAGTATTTTTATTTTATTTTTTCTCAAACAAAACGATCATCTTTAACGAGTTAATGAGTCGTATCATAAAGACCATTCACCAAGGCTAAAATCATTCATTGCGCTAGTAATGGGTTGCAGCGCGCACGAGGTAAATGTTTCTATAAATAGCTTTCACCGGTGACTGACACGGCCACTGCAAAGACGCGCCCCCGCACACAGCTCCAATTGTCCTATTTATAGGCAAGATGTTTTGACTCGGAGCCAGAAATAGACTTTCATCATCCACTTGTGATGAAAAATCGCAGTGAGGTTGGTCCATTCATGGTTTTCTTCTTCCTTTCTTTTTTTCTCTTCCTTTCTTATCAGTGATTGATTGTGTTTGTCCTTTCCATCCCAAGGTCTTTTCTTCTTCTTCTTTTTTTCCCCTTTTCACTTTAAACATAAACATTTCCAAAACGAATTAGGGATTAAACATCCCTGTTGCAACTATAGAGGAAATCCTCACAGAGTTCAGGATATGGACTTGGACTGGGAAAATATTGATATGGGATATGGAAATTGATTTACCGGTATTCTTGAAACTCAATGCTATTACCCTTTCTACTAATTTGTAGCATTCTGGCATTCCTCATGTCAGCATTTCTGTTCTTGATTCATTTATTCTCTTCTCCGGATTGTCTTCTGTGGAGGTTCCACGTACGTCAGTGACAGTGTTTAACTGTTGGTGCAGTGCAGTCAATCATTTTCATGTCCTCGGCTGTTTTTCCATTGGTCTTGATCTTACCACCACCACCACCACCACCACCACAGTTGAAGGTGAGGTGACTGGAGCCTGTTCTTGTCACCGAACTACAAAAGCAGAATGGTTCTTCTGTAAGTTAAAATGTTTATTTGGTTCATTGAGGAGCCTGCCTCTTTTCTTTTTGGTACATATACCAACTAAAAGTGCATTTAAATTGTTGAACTTGTTTTAAATTGCATCTGATCATGGAATGTGTTCTGCCAACTGAACCCTATACAGAATTTCTGAGTGTCCAGAATTGTACCCAAATGCCCATGACCACCTGGGCTCAGGGGAGTTTCCAGTTTCCAGTTTGATCCCGGGCTGCCCCTGGCAGAGTTAGTGTCGAAGTGTCCTTGAGCAAGACACTGAACCCCTAATTGCCGACGGCAGGTTGGTCCTTCCATGGTTGTCTCCACCAGGCCGAAGGCATGGGGAGAGAGTATGTTTTGCACTCCGTCCGTGTGTGTGTCCGTCCGTCTGTTATCAGCTAATCTCCGGCACCGTTGTCCCGATCCATGCCAAACTTTGCACACACACTCCCTGGATGCCAACGACCAACCTCTGCCCCAAATATTCCTCAACGGCCTGTTATAGCGCCACCATGAGGCCGATTTAGGCAAAACACATTTATGCAGATTACTCGTACATATTTTATCCATACATCACACAATTCGGTATACACTATCTCCATAGTCATGTGATCAACACAGATCTGCACAATTTCCCATCTTCCATCCTGATTGGCTAAGATTGGCTTCCAAAGCTCACATGATTGGTCCGTTTCGAACAAAATGCCACAAATCACAAACGCAGTGTCCAATTTCCATGAAATTATACACGCACATTTCCACTGGGCCGAGGAGGACGACATGCCACTATTTATTCCCCAAATCAGCCTCACGGTGGCGCTATAACAGGCCAATTCCTGTTTTTACCTATAACTGCATAGACAACTTATGAATAGAGGCCATGGAAAAACATTTTCCCTGCATCCCTCCACATCTGCCGGTTATAGCGCCACCATGAGGCTGATTTCTGCAAAACACATTGTTTATGTTGCACAGATTTCATCCAAATCGGTCCACATGATACATGATAGGCTGGAGAACAGCAGGTGACACCATGGAGGCCAAAGCAGTACACGAAAAAGTGTACTTTATCCCTGTAGGGTAAATGTGTCCCATGCTATCTATACTTAGGAGCATTGAGCAGGCACAGTGCCGTGCTTAGGGACCATCTTCTCCAGTTGTAATGCCAGTACCTTGTTCAAGAGAACTGGCAGGAGTATATGTGCCTATTATGCATATTATGTTTTGGTGTGGGAGGAAACCCAATGCACGAATAGACTATAGAGTACAAAGACATGCACAATCCAACCCAAACTTGGGCAGGTGCCGAGCGATGAGTAGTATACGGATAAGGAATGAAGACGCTCACACACTGTGGGCTCCGCTCCGATGCTATATAGTGCCTTTATTGGCACAAATGAATGACTGTGACGTTTCGAGTGACTCCACCCCCACCGAGGATCGAACCCTGGACCTTCTTGCTGTGAGCCAACAAACAGTGCTAACTCCTGCACAGCGCAGCTCTATAGAGAGAAAGCAGGGAGGTCAACATCAGCTAAGAAACTGCGCCGTGCGGGGACACCCCAGTCAGAGAGAAATGAGGCGCAATAGACATTCCGCGTGGCACTGGCGTGAGAATGTTGTTTGGTGACAGTTAGGTGTGTGTGTGTGTGTGTGTGTGTGTGTGTGTGTGTGTGTGTGTGTGTGCATGTGTGTGTGTGCGTGTGTGTGTGTGTCCTGACTCCTGGCCACTGATTGCTTGTCGTAGGGAACACAGACCAGACTCAGAGAATCAAGCAACACAACTGGATGTATTTTGTTTCGGCTCCTGACTTCGTATAGCAGCATCAATAATGATAATATTTATAGTAAACATACGGTATATGCAACCACAAGGAAAATCAACGGGTGAGGAAGGCCCCCTCCCGGTGCCGGCATTTCTGTCTTTTATCTTGTCTTGATTTTATGGACAATATTAGTTTGCCTCCGGTTTTAACATTGTTTTATTGAATTGTGGGGCGCCTACATTATATTATGGCGTTGATAGGCGGGGCGTGTCCTGTCCGCTATCCGCTTGTCATATAGGGAGCAGAGGCGTTTCCAGGAATTACATGTTGGCCAGTGTATAAGCTGTATTCGTCCCCTCCTTCCCGCTCATAATCAAAAGCACTAAATGTTTTCAAAGAGATATGTCACAGTCACAGACTTTTGTCATTCATTGTACAGTCTAGGTCTTATATATATATGTATTGTTCCCTGGTCTATAGTTTTCATGGTTCTATGTTTGTTTGCTCCAGCTGTGTCTCATTTTGTAATCAACCCGCATGTGTTTATCAGTCTTGTTCCCCAGTCAGTCCTTGTTGAGTCACTTATTGTATCCTGTCACCTGTTTCAGTCTGTTTTAAGTTGTTCATGTTCACCTGTCTTCTGTATTAAAACACCAATTCATGGTTTTGAACACTACATATGCCTGGCTGTCCTGCGTTTGGGTCCTTACCTCACCTACACGTGACAAGATATACTGTACCTGCCAGACGAGTAGGCTACAAAGGCTGAAAGGCATGCATTTGCAGTCCAATGGGTGCAGGTTGAGGGTCGCGCTCTATGCGCAACGGCCATTCCGCTGTCCACTAATATTTTTGGCCAGGCAGAAATGGATTTGGACAGGCCTGTCCTCGCCTTATTGTAGATACGCCACTGCGTGGGAGGAACACAGACCGGCAAACAGTTCCAGGTGTTCTTTATTGTTACGTCTTGTGTACAGGTACAGGTAATATTTTCTTCTAGTTCCTCGCGACATTGTAGCAGCAACAGTAATACTGATGTAAACATATACAAAAATCACACCTGTGTGAAGTGAGGGACGCTATATATACACATAATATTTTATGACGTAATTATCAGACAAAACAAACATTAAACTCTGTTCATTGTTAATGGCATTTCATGTTTGTGTTAGTGACAAAACAAACATTAAACTCTGTCCTGCATGTCAATGTAGGAGGGGCTAGCGCCCCTCAACAACAAGGAAATAAAGTAATACTTATAAATATCCATTTTAAACATCTGTGTGCATGTGAAAGCTGTAAAGTGACCTATGCCAGTGTCTTTTTTCGTATTGTTCAACCCACAGGCTGCCCCTGACCCCACACAGGCAGTCAGGGGTGGGTGGGTGGGGGCTATTGGCGTTTTCTTTACCTTTCTAAGAAAGGAAAAATATTCCTTTCTATGGCCAGATCGTTCATCGTTTATATGTCTTTACATGCGCTTTAACAATCTACTGCCAGTGGCCTTGTGGCTGAGGAGTCACCCTCCATGTGCCAGCATCTGAAACAGTCCATGGGTGGGTTCGATTCTGTGAGCTTTGCTGACACTGACAACGTACATGCAGTATATATATGTCTTGACTGAGGGAAGTGCACATCCACTGATGCGCTTGGCTGTCCACAAGACCCTTTGCATTTCTTTCAGATTGAAGTCGGTACAGCTCCAATAGAGCGTTGCAGTCCCGCCCCCTACCAGGGCCCAGGAAATGATTCTCCGTTCATTTTCCTCATAGACATTTAAAAAAGTACTCGAGTTGGCTTTGTCCGCGGCGTAACCGTCTTTAAATAAATACCATTTGAAATGTCTATGGGGAAAAATGCATTGGGAATCATTTCCTGGGCCTGCAGCGTCGTCATGAAAGGGGACCAGTGGATGCAGTGGCAGTGATGCAGCCTGTCAGGATGCTCTTGGTGCTTCCTCTGGAGAAGGCCTTGGGGGCCCATATAGCGAACATCCTCAGTTGCCATGAGAAAGTAGAGGTGTTGTGTCTTCTTCACCACTTGTTATAGGTGCAGGTACATCCCATGTACGTTTTTCAGAGATGAACTCCAAGGAATTTAATGCGGCACCATCGATGTACTACTTCCTGTATTCCATGATCAGCTCTTTTGTCTTATCGACGTTGAGAGCCAGTGTTTTCCTGGCACTTATTGTGTCAGGTTCAACCACCTCGTTCCTGTAGTGTAGGCTGTCTCACTGTATTTGGGGAGGACATGTGCGAGACTATACTCTCGCCCAAAGGACTGGATGTTGACTGATTTGGCCAAGAGAGTAGACCGAGAGACCGGAACCGAGTGCTACAGGTGAACCTCAACCAACCACAGCGGCAGATTAGTCTCTGTCTGCCCTGTGGCTTAAAAGTAGAACGCGGCTTGTTTTGCAAGGGGCGTGTAAGCATTTCGCTGCCGGGAACTGGTGACTATAATATAGTCACCAGTATATTATACTAGCCATGTTTTTTTTTTGTCACCTCCAGAGATCCCGTGGTGGTTGATGACGCAGCTGGTGCAACCATGGAGAAATGACGGCTGAGGAAGGCTCTCCCCGGCCCATGCCAGGAGTGTCTCTCTTTTATCTTGGCTCGATTTTATGGACTGTATTTGGTTTGCCTTCCGGTTTTAACATTGTTTTATTGAATTGTGGCGCGCCTACATCATTTTGTGTATTATATTATTTTAGCTTTGTCTCTGTTTTTAACCAGACGTTTAGATCCCCATCTGTGAGTTTTAATGGTTATACACTCATTTTATACGAATCTGGTTTTTGATAGGCCAATACCAGCTGATGGAACTGGTTGAACTGTATAATTCAGGCTTTAATGTTTTCTTTGTTTGTTTTCTTGGCAGAATAATTAGACAGCAGATTAATTCAACAGATTAAAAATATCCTGTGAAAGAGTTCTATACATCCTGACTTACAGTATACCTGCTGCACGGCACAGGTGAGTCTCGTCTTCACTGGGCTGTGGTTATTGACAAACATGGACGCTCTTCCAGAGTCGGTTCAAATGTTGAGTGGCGTGATGTCGGCTCCGATGCTCAACGGAAATAGAACTCATGTTTATGTAGGAGCTTCCTGAATAAAAAGTGCTCCGCTCTGTGCATTCTCATCGGTACTTGATGTCGTGTCCCCGTTGTCCTACTCACCCTGTGTTGTCTCATTAGATGGTGGCCCTGGCCTGCAGCATAAATTGCTACTGTAGCACTTCCATTGCTATTGTTTGCATGTTAATGCTGTGTACTGTAGGAATAGGTGAGTGGCATTTGGAAACATGGCTATAGTGCAGACTGCAGTGTAGGGAGCTACAAGGACAAGTGCATGTATTTTTCTCTCAGTGGTGAATGGACACCATTATGAAATATCCATACTAGACACTAAGTAGGGGCACACACACACAATACATAAACACACAAACGCTTGCACGCACGCGTGCGCACACACACACGCACACACACACACACACACACACACACACAGTC